>NW_021143989.1:0-39969 GCF_004193775.1 Glycine soja
TATAGGCGACAGCGAACAACAAAGCTTCCTATACCATAAAAAATATTATCCGCCAGCGTTTGGAAATGAAATTCCACAATGTCGATAGATAAATATCAATCGGGGCTATTTAACAACCATTGTCCGCTATTGTTTTTTCTATTCAATCCCCCGATAATATTTGGACGATGTCTATTAGGAAATGTTCGATCGGCGTCATTTGGTGATTCTTATTTTTAAGACCTGGATCGGTCATCTTTCCTGGCCGACATCGACTACCATTTTTTTTTATCAATATCGCTGAATAATGATTTTTTGGCGAGGTGGGCCAATGTTTTTCAAGCCGAGTAAATGAGTACATGCCAGTGTCGGCCGAAACACAACTTCGGTTGAGTTCGCACGAAAAAACAAAGCCGACCTAAATTGTATGTTTTATAGGCGACAGCAAACAACATAACTTCCTATACCGTAAAAAATATCATCGGCCAGCGTTTGGAAATAAAATTCCACAATGCCGATAGATAAATATCAATCAGGGATATTTAACGACCAATGTCCGCTATTGTTTTTTCTATTCAATCCCCCGATCAAATTTGGACGATGTCTATTAGGAAATGTTCGATCGGCGTCATCCGGTGATTCTTATTTTAAGACCTGGATCGGTCATCTTTCCTGGCCGACATCGACTACCATTTTTTTTATCAATATCGCTGAATAATGATTTTTTGTCGAGGTGGGCCAATGTTTTTCAAGCCGAGTAAATGAGTACATGCCAGTGTCGGCCGAAACACAACTTCGGTTGAGTTCGCACGAAAAAACAAAGCCGACCTAAATTGTAAGTTTTATAGGCGATAGCGAACAACAAAACTTCCTATACCGTAAAAAATAACATCGGCCAGCGTTTCGAAATAAAATTCCACAATGCCGATAGATAAATATCAATCGGGGCTATTTAACGAGCAATGTCCGCTATTGTTTTTTCTATTCAATCCCCGATAATATTTGGACGATGTCTATTAGGAAATCTTCGATCGGCGTCATCCGGTGATTCTTCTGTTTTAGACCTGGATTGGTCATCTTTCCTGGCCGACATCGCCTACCATTTTTTTTATAAATATCGGTGAATAATGTTTTTTTGTCGAGGTGGGCCAATGTTTTTCTAACCCAGTAAATGAGTACATGCCAGTGTCGGCCGAAACACAACTTCGGTTGAGTTCGCACGAAAAAACAAAGCCAACCCTACATTGTAAGTTTTATAGGCGACAGCGAACAACAAAACTTCCTATACCGTAAAAAATATTATCGGCCAGCGTTTGGAAATGAAATTCCACAATGCCGATAGATAAATATCAATCGGGGCTATTTAACGAGCAATGTCCGCTATTGTTTTTTCTATTCAATCCCCGATAATATTTGGACGATGTCTATTAGGAAATCTTCGATCGGCGTCATCCGGTGATTCTTCTGTTTTAGACCTGGATTGGTCATCTTTCCTGGCCGACATCGACTACCATTTTTTTATAAATATCGGTGAATGAGGTTTTTTTGTCGACGTGGGCCAATGTTTTTCTAGCCAAGTAAATGAGTACATGCCAGTGTCGACCGAAACACAACTTCGGTTGAGTTCGCACGAAAAAACAAAGCCGACCTACATTGTAAGTTTTATAGGTGACAGCGAACAACAAAACTTCCTATACCTTAAAAAATATTATCGGCCAGCGTTTGGAAATGAAATTCGACAATGTCGATAGTTAAATATCAATCGGGGCTATTTAACGACCAATGTCCGCTATTGTTTTTTCTATTCAATCCCCCGATAATATTTGGACGATGTCTATTAGGAAATGTTCGATCGGCGTCATTTGGTGATTCTTATTTTTAAGACCTGGATCGGTCATCTGTCCAGGCCGACATCGACTACCATTTTTTTTTATCAATATCGGTGAATAATGATTTTTTGTCGAGGTGGGCCAATGTTTTTCTAGCGATGTAAATGAGTACATGCCAGTGTCGACCGAAACACAACTTCGGTTGAGTTCGCACGAAAAAACAAAGCCGACCTACATTGTAAGTTTTATAGGCGACAGCGAACAACAAAACTTCCTATACCGTAAAAAATATTATCGGCCAGCATTTGGAAATGAAATTCCACAATGTCGATAGATAAATATCAATCGGGGCTATTTAACGACCAATGTCCGCTATTGTTTTTTCTATTCAATCCCTCGATAATATTTGGACGATGTCTATTAAGAAATGTTCGATCGGCGTCCTCCGGTGATTCATCTGTTTTAGACCTGGATTGGTCATCTTTCCTGGCCTACATCGACTATCATTTTTTTTATAAATATCGGTGAATAATGTTTTTGTTTCGAGGTGGGGCAATGGTTTTCTAGCCGAGTAAATGAGTACATGCCAGTGTCGACCGAAACACAACTTCGGTTGAGTTCGCACGAAAAACAAAACCGACCTACATTGTTAGTTTTATAGGTGACAGCGAACAAGAAAACTTCCAATACCGTAAAAAATATTATCGGCCAGCATTTGGAAATAAAATTCCACAATGCCGATAGATAAATATCAATCGGGGCTAATTAACGACCAATGTCCGCTATTGTTTTTTCTATTAATCCCCCGATAATATTTTGACGATGTCTATTAGGAAATGTTCGATCGGCGTCATCCGGTGATTCTTCTGTTTTCGACCTGGATTGGTCATCTTCCCTGGCCGACATCGACTACCATATTTTTTAATCAATATCGGTGAATAATATTTTTTTGTCGAGGTTGGCCAATGTTTTTCTAGTCGAGTAAATGAGTTCATGCCAGTGTCGGCCGAAACACAACTTCGGTTGAGCTCGAACGAAAAAAAAATGCCGACCTACATTGTAAGTTTTATAGGCGACAACGAACAACAAAACTTCCTATACCGTAAAAAATATTATCGGCCAGCGTTTGGAAATGAAATTCCACAATGTCGATAGATAAATATCAATTGGGGCTATTAAACGACCAATGTCCGCTATTGTTTTTTCTATTCAATCCCCCGATAATATTTGGGCGATGTCTATTAGGAAATCTTCGATCGGCGTCATCCGGTGATTCTTCTGTTTTAGACCTGGATCAGTGATTAATTTTTTTTTGTCGAGCTGGGCCAATGTTTTACTAGCCGAGTAAATGAGTACATGCCAGTGTCGGCCGAAAAACAACTTTGGTTTAGCTCGCACGAAAAAACAAAGCCGACCTTCATTGTAAGTCTTATAGGCGACAGCGAAAAACAAAACTTCCTATACTGTTAAAAATATTTTCGGCCAGCGTTTGGAAATGAAATTCCACAATGTCGATAGATAAATATCAATCGGGGCTATTAAACGACCAATGTCCGCTATTGTTTATTCTATTCAATCCCCCGATAATATTTGGACGATGTCTATTAGGAAATGTTCGATCGGCGTCATCCGGTGATTCTTCTGTTTTAGACCTGGATCGGTCATCTTTCCTGGCCGACATCGACTACTATTTTTTTTCTCAGTATCAGTGAATTATTATTTTTTGTTGAGGTGGGCCAATGTTTTTCAAGCCGAGTAAATGAGTACATGCGAGTGTCGGCCGTAACACAACTTCGGTTGAGCTCGCACAGAAAAAATAAGCCGACCTACATTGTAAGTTTTATTGGCGACAAAGAACAACAAAACTTCCTATACCGTAAAAAATATTATCGGCCAGTGTTTGGAAATGAAATTCCACAATGTCGATAGAGAAATATCAATTGGGGCGATTTAACGACCAATGTCTGCTATTGTTTTTTCTATTCAATCCCCCGATAGTATTTGGACGATGTCTATTAGGAAATGTTTGATTGGCGTCATATGGTGATTCTTCTCTTTTAGACCTGGATCGGTCATCTTTCCTGGCCGACATCGACTACCATTTTTTTTTATCAATATCGATGAATAATGTTCTTTTGTCGAAGTGGGCCAATGTTTTTCTAGCCGAGTAAATGAGTACATGCCAGTGTCGGTGGAAAACACAACTTCGGTTGTGCTCGCACGAAAAAAACAAAGGCCGACCACCTACATTGTAAGTTTAATAGGCGACAGCAAACAACAAAAACTTCCTGATTATACCGGTATAAAAAATATTATTCGGGCCCAGGCATTTGGAAATGAAATTCCACCAATGTCGATAGATAAATATCAATCGGGGCTATTTAACGACCAATGTCCGCTTTGTTTTTTCTATTCAATCCCCCGATAATATTTGGACGATGTCTATTAGGAAATCTTCGATCGGCGTCATCCGGTGTTTCTTCTGTTTTAGACCTGGATCTGTCATCTTTCCTGGCCGACATCGACTACTATTTTTTTTCTCAATATCAGTGAATTATGATTTTTTGTTGAGGTGGTGATATGAACCCACATGGCACAAGGGCTGACTTAGGATCGTCTAGGATTAAACCTTGATGGAAAATGCGGAAATTGATTAAGGAAAGGATGGAAAATAAGGTGGCTAATTTCGTGGGTCTTAATAAGGTGGTTCTTGGCATAAAATGGATGAATGGGATGGTAAAACGTAGGTTAAGTGGTGGCTGAACAGAAATATAGAAATGTCAATAACTGAAGCTACAGGGCTCCAAATGAGGTGATTCCAAAACGAGGTGAAAGTTCTCGTTTTGAAATTCAATTTAGGATCAAGAATCACTTAATTTGAGTGCGTAAAATGGGAGTTATGGCCACGAGATAATTCTGGGCAGAGGTGGATTTTCTGGAATTGTGGTTTGAAAGAACAAGGGTGATGATGAAAGGAAGGAAAGAATCACTCTTTCCAGCGAGGGCAACACACAAAGGTTGTGAAAGTCCTTTGATACAGCCAAGGTGTTCTTGAATCACTCAAGAATTTAGGAGAATCACTCTCACTAAGATAAAAGAGATAAACTCTAATTTTCTGAATAAAACTCAATGTGTGTTTATTGATAAAATGGTTCAGCTTATATAGAAGCTTTACAGCAGATTTTAGTAATGACCCACTAACCTAGAATTAAAATAACTTAATGCCATTAACCTAGGGAATTAAAAAAAACTTAATGGCTGAGTGTAACTGAAATTGTGGCAACCAAAAGTCACCCCCAACAGCCAACAAGTCCGCCACCATTTGGTCTCCCAAAAGGCTGATGCCTAGGTTGCCAATTGGGCCCTTATTACAACTTGAACTAAACCTAACTAAAGCCCTTTTAGTTGATTAACCCAAAACATATTTTTGGTCAGCCAACTTTACAAGGATTGGGCCATTATTTAGACAAACTAAACACTCTAAAATTGAAACAAAGTGGTGTCATTTAGTCCTCCTCCATTTGGGCCATGATACAACTCACAACCTTGGACTTTTCTCCTTGAAACTTAGGCTTGTATTCAAACAGTATGGACAGCACTTGTTGAAGAGCTTCCTTGGATTTCCTTGCTCTAGCCCTTGTCATAGGTCCTCCAAGTCCATCAAGTGGATCCTTGCCCTTGCTCTTGGTCATGTCCTCATCAGGTGGGCCAATGTTTTTCAAGCCGAGTAAATAAGTACATGCCAGTGTCGGCCGTAACACAACTTCGGTTGAGCTCGCATGAAAAAACAAAGCCGACCTACATTGTAAGTTTTATAGGCGACAATGAACAAAAAAACTTCCTATACCATAAAAAATATTATCGGCCAGCGTTTGGAAATGAAATTCCACAATGTCGATAGATAAATATCAATCGGGGCGATTTAACGACCAATGTCTGCTATTGTTTTTTCTATTCAATCCCCCGATGGTATTTGGACGATGTCTATTAGGAAATGTTCGATTGGCGTCATAAGGTGATTCTTCACTTTTAGACCTGGATCGGTCATCTTTCCTGGCCGACATCGACTACCATTTTTTTTTTATCAATATCGGTGAATATTGATTTTTTGTTGAGGTGGGCCAATGTTTTTCAAGCCGAGTAAATGAGTACATGCCAGTGTCGGCCGTGACACAACTTCGGTTGAGCTCGCATGAAAAAACAAAGCAGGCCTACATTGTAAGTTTTATAGGCGACAGCGAACAACAAAACTTCCTATACCCTAAAAAAATTATCGGCCAGCGTTTGGAAATGAAATTCCACAATATCGATAGATAAATATCAATCGGGGCTATTTAACGACCAATGTCCGCTATTGTTTTTTCTATTCAATCCCCCGATAATATTTGGACGATGTCTATTAGGAAATGTTCGATTGGCGTCATCAGAAGATTCTTCTCTTTTAGACCTGGATCGGTCATCTTTCCTGGCCGACATCGACTACCATTTTTTTTTATCAATATCGGTGAATAATGTTTTTTTGTCGAGGTGGGCCAATGTTTTTCTAACCCAGTAAATGAGTACATGCCAGTGTCGGCCGAAACACAACTTCGGTTGAGTTCGCACGAAAAAACAAAGCCGACCCTACATTGTAAGTTTTATAGGCGACGGCGAACAACAAAGCTTCCTATACCGTAAAAAATATTATCGGCCAGCGTTTGGAAATGAAATTCCACAATGTCGATAGATAAATATCAATCGGGGCTATTTAATGACCATTGTCCGCTATTGTTTTTTCTATTCAATCCCCCGATAATATTTGGACGATGTCTATTAGAAAATGTTCGATCGGCGTCATCCGGTGATTCTTATTTTTAAGACCTGGATCGGTCATCTTTCCTGGCAGACATCGACTACCATTTTTTTTTATCAATATCGCTGAATAATGATTTTTTGTCGAGGTGGGCCAATGTTTTTCAAGCCGAGTAAATGAGTACATGCCAGTGTCGGCCGAAACACAACTTCGGTTGAGTTCGCACGAAAAAACAAAGCCGACCTAAATTGTAAGTTTTATAGGCGATAGCGAACAACAAAACTTCCTATACCGTAAAAAATAACATCGGCCAGCGTTTCGAAATAAAATTCCACAATGTCGATAGATAAATATCATTCGGGGCTATTTAACGACCAATGTCCGCTATTGTTTTTTCTATTCAATCCCCCGATAATATTTGGACGATGTCTATTAGGAAATGTTCGATTGGCGTCATCAGATGATTCTTCTCTTTTAGACCTGGATCGGTCATCTTTCCTGGCCGACATCGACTACCATTTTTTTTTATCAATATCAGTGAATAATGTTTGTTTGTCGAGCTGGGCCAATGTTTTTCTTGCGGAGTAAATCAGTACATGCCAGTGTCGGCCGAAAAACAACTTCGGTTAATCTCGCACGAAAAAAAAAAAGCCGACCTACATTGTAAGCTTTATAGGCGACAACGAACAACAAAACTTCCTATACCGTAAAAAATATTATCGGCCAGCGTTTGGAAATGAAATTCCACAATGTCGATAGATAAATATCAATCGGGGCGATTTAACGAACAATGTACGCTATTGTTTTTTCTATTCAATCCCCCGATAATATTTGGACGATGTCTATTAGGAAATCTTCGATCGGCGTCATCCGGTGATTCTTCTGTTTTAGACCTGGATCGGTCATCTTTCCTGGCCGACATCGACTACCATTTTTTTTTTATCAATATCCGTGAACAATGTTTGTCTGTCGAGCTGGGCCAATGTTTTTCTAGCCGAGTAAATGAGTACATGCCAGTGTCGACCGACACACAACTTCGGTTGAGTTCGCACGAAAAAACGAATCCGACCTACATTATAAGTTTTATAGGCGACATCGAACAACAAAACTTCCTATACCGTACAAAATATTATCGGCCAGCGTTTGGAAATGAAATTCCACAATGTCGATAGATAAATATCAATCGGTGCTATTTAACGACCAATGTCCGCTATTGTTTATTCTTTTCAATCCCCCGATGATATTTGGACGATGTCTATTAGGAAATGTTCGATCGGTGTCATCCGGTGATTCTTCTATTTTAGACTTGGATTGGTCATCTTTCCTGGCCGACATCGACTACCATTTTTTTTATAAGTATCGGTGAATAATGTTTTTTTGTCGAGGTGGGCCAATGTTTTTCTAACCGAGTAAATGAGTACATGCCAGTGTCGACCGACACACAACTTCGGTTGAGTTCGCACGAAAAAACGAATCCGACCTACATTATAAGTTTTATAGGCGACATCGAACAACAAAACTTCCTATACCGTACAAAATATTATCGGCCAGCGTTTGGAAATGAAATTCCACAATGTCGATAGATAAATATCAATCGGTGCTATTTAACGACCAATGTCCGCTATTGTTTATTCTTTTCAATCCCCCGATGATATTTGGACGATGTCTATTAGGAAATGTTCGATCGGTGTCATCCGGTGATTCTTCTATTTTAGACTTGGATTGGTCATCTTTCCTGGCCGACATCGACTACCATTTTTTTTATAAGTATCGGTGAATAATGTTTTTTTGTCGAGGTGGGCCAATGTTTTTCTAACCGAGTAAATGAGTACATGCCAGTGTCGACCGACACACAACTTCGGTTGAGTTCGCACGAAAAAACGAATCCGACCTACATTATAAGTTTTATAGGCGACATCGAACAACAAAACTTCCTATACCGTACAAAATATTATCGGCCAGCGTTTGGAAATGAAATTCCACAATGTCGATAGATAAATATCAATCGGTGCTATTTAACGACCAATGTCCGCTATTGTTTATTCTTTTGAATCCCCCGATGATATTTGGACGATGTCTATTAGGAAATGTTCGATCGGTGTCATCCGGTGATTCTTCTATTTTAGACTTGGATTGGTCATCTTTCCTGGCCGACATCGACTACCATTTTTTTTATAAGTATCGGTGAATAATGTTTTCTTGTCGAGGTGGGCCAATGTTTTTCTAACCGAGTAAATGAGTACATGCCAGTGTCGGCCGAAACACAACTTCGGTTGAGCTCGCACGAAAAACCAAAGCCAACCTACATTGTAAGTTTTATAGGCGACAGCGAACAACAAAACTTCCTATACCGTAAAAAATATTATCGGCCAGCATTTGGAAATGAAATTCCACAATGTCGATAGATAAATATCAATCGGGGCAATTTAACGACCAATGTCCGCTATTGTTTTTTCTATTCAATCCCCCGATTATATTTGGACGATGTCTATTAGGAATTGTTCGATCAGCGTCATTTGGTGATTCTTATTTTTAAGACCTGGATTAGTCATCTTTCCTGCCGACATCGACTACCATTTTTTATGTGAACTTGACTAGGAACGGATCACTTGATACAGGCTACGAAGGTTTGGATGACGCCACTTCCAGTGAAGGAAGATAAGTCAGGGTAGACGCCACTTCCAGTGAAGGAAGATAAGTCTGGGTAGACGCCACTTCCAATGAAGGAAAATAAGTCTGGGTAGACGCCACAAGGATTACCTTGATAAGTCTGATAATTGGTTCAACAAGGAACCCAGAGAGAAACTCTCACCAAATTTTATCAAAATGCCAAAAGCTTTTTTATTCAAAACAAAAACCCATACTTATAGTGTAGCTAAACAAAAAGATAAAAATAGACATGGGCCTTTTAAACAGTTTGGGCCAAAATTACAATAAAAATAAATTATAACTAAAAACTTATTTAACTTGGGCCTTCAAATTAGTTTGGGCCTTCAGCAACAATTAATAGTCTTGATAGTGTCTCTGCCTCTGGGCCTTCATCCTTCTCCACTTGGGCCTTCATCCTTCTCCACTCGGGGGCTTTGTCCTTCTCCACTTGGGCCTTCGTCCTTCTCCACTTGGGCCTTTAGCCTGTATTTGGCCAGTTTCATGATTCTCATCAATTTTTTTTTATCAATATCGGTGAATAATGTTTGTTTGTCGAGCTGGGCCAATGTTTTTCTTGCCGAGTAAATGAGTACATGCCAGTGTCGGCCGTAACACAACTTCGGTTGCGCTCGCACGAAAAAAAAAAGCCGACCTACATTGTAAGTCTTATAGGCGACAACGAACAACGAAACTTCCTATACTGTAAAAAATATTATCGGCCAGCGTTTGGAAATGAAATTCCACAATGTCGATAGATAAATATCAATCGGGGCTATTAAACGACCAATGTCCGCTATTGTTTTTTCTATTCAATCCCCCGATAATATTTGGACGATGTCTATTAGGAAATCTTCGATCGGCGTCATCCGGTGATTCTTCTGTTTTAGACCTGGATCGGTCATCTTTCCTGGCCGACATCGACTACCATTTTTTTTTATCAATATCCGTGAATAATGTTTGTCTGTCGAGCTGGGCCAATGTTTTTCTAGCCGAGTAAATGAGTACATGCCAGTGTCGACCGACACACAACTTCGGTTGAGTTCGCACGAAACAACGAATCGGACCTACATTATAAGTTTTATAGGCGACATCGAACAACAAAACTTCCTATACCGTACAAAATATTATCGGCCAGCGTTTGGAAATGAAATTCCACAATGTCGATAGATAAATATCAATCGGGGCTATTTAACGACCAATGTCCGCTATTGTTTTTTCTATTCAATCCCACGATAATATTTGGACGATGTATATTAGGAAATGTTCGATCGGAGTCATCTGGTGATTCTACCTTTTTAGACATGGATCGGTCATCTTTCCTGTCCGACAACGACTACCATTTTTTTTATCAATATCGGTGAATAATTCTTTTGTCGAAGTGAGCCAATGTTTTTGTAGCTGAGTAAATGAGTACATGCCAGTGTCGGCCGAAACACAACTTCGGTTGTGCTCGCACGAAAAAACAAAGCCGACCACCTACATTGTAAGTTTTATAGGCGACAGCAAACAACAAAACTTCCTATTCCGTAAAAAATATCATCGGCTTGCGTTTGGAAATGAAATTCCACAATGTCGATAGATAAATATCAATCGGGGCTATTTAACGACCAATGTCCGCTATTGTTTTTTCTATTCAATCCCACGATAATATTTGGACGATGTATATTAGGAAATGTTCGATCGGAGTCATCTGGTGATTCTACCTTTTTAGACAAGGATCGGTCATCTTTCCTGGCCGACAACGACTACCATTTTTTTTATCAATATCGGCGAACAATGATTTTTTGTCGAGGTGGGCCATTGTTTATCAAGCCGAGTAAATGAGTACATCCCAGTGTCGGCCGAAACACAACTTCGGTTGAGCTCGCACGAAAAAACAAAGCCGACATACATTGTTAGTTTTATAGGCGACAGCGAACAAAAAAACTTCCTGTACCGTAAAAAATATTATCGGCCAGCGTTTGGAAATGAAATTCCACAATGCCGAGAGATAAATATCAATCAGGGCTATTTAACGACCAATGTCCGCTATTGTTTTTTCTATTCAATCCCCCGATGATATTTGGACGATGTCTATTAGGAAATCTTCGATCGGCGTCATCCGGTGATTCTTCTGTTTTAGACCTGGATTGGTCATCTTTCCTGGCCGACATCGACTACCATTTTTTTTATAAGTATCGGTGAATAATGTTTTTTTGTCGAGGTGGGCCAATGTTTTTCTAACTGAGTAAATGAGTACATGCCAGTGTCGGCCGAAACACAACTTCGGTTGAGCTCGCACGAAAAAACAAAGCCAACCTACATTGTAAGTTTTATAGGCGACAGCGAACAACAAAACTTCCTATACCGTAAAAAATATTATCGGCCAGCGTTTGGAAATGAAATTCCACAATGTCGATAGATAAATATCAATCGGGGCTATTTAACGACCAATGTCCGCTATTGTTTTTTCTATTCAATCCCCCGATAATATTTGGACGATGTCTATTAGGTAATGTTCGATCGGCGTCATTTGGTGATTCTTATTTTTAAGACCTGGATCAGTCATCTTTCCTGCCGACATCGACTACCATTTTGTTTTATCAATATCGGTGAATAATGATTTTTTGTCGAGGTGGGCCAATGATTTTCAAGCCGAGTAAATGAGTACATGCCAGTGTCGGCCGAAATGCAACTTCGGTTGAGCTCGCACGAAAAAACAAACCCGACCTACACTGTTAGTTTTATAGGCGACAGCGAACAACAAAACTTCCTATACCGTAAAAAATATTATCGGCCAGCTTTTGAAAATGAAATTCCACAATGCCGATAGATAAATATCAATCGGGGATATTTAACGACCAATGTCCGCTATTGTTTTTTCTTTTCAATCCCCCGATGATATTTGGACGATGTCTATTAGGAAATGTTCGATTGGCGTCATCAGATGATTCTTCTCTTTTAGACCTGGATCGGTCATCTTTCCTGGCCGACATCGACTACCATTTTTTTTTTTTATCAATATCGGTGAATAATGTTTTTTTGTCGAGGTGGGCCAATGTTTTCCAAGCGGAGTAAATGAGTACATGCCAGTGTCGGCCGAAACACAACTTCGGTTGAGCTCGCACGAATAAACAAAGCCGACCTACATTGCAAGTTTTATAGGCGACAACGAACAACAAAACTTCCTATACCGTAAAAAATATCATCGGCCAGCGTTTGGAAAGAAAATTCCACAATGCCGATAGATAAATATCAATCGAGGCTATTTAACGACCAATGTCCGCTATTGTTTTTTCTATTAATCCCGCGATAATATTTGGACAATGTCTATTAGGAAATGTTCGATCGGCGTCATCCGGTGATTCTTCTGTTTTAGACCTGGATTGGTCATCTTTCCTGGCCGACATCTACTACCATTTTTTTGTATCAATATCGGTGAATAATGATTTTTTGTTGAGGTGGGCCAACGATTTTCAAGCCGAGTAAATGAGTACATGCCAGTGTCGGCCGTAACACAACTTCGGTTGAGCTCGCACGAAAAAATAAAGACCTACATTGTAAGTTTTATAGGCGACAGCGAACAACAAAACTTGCTATACCGTAAAATATATCATCGGCCTGCATTTGGAAATGAAATGCCACAATGTCGATAGATAAATATCAATCGGGGCTATTTAACGACCAATGTCCGCTATTGTTATTTGTATTCAATCCCCCGATAATATTTGGACGATGTCTATTTGGAAATGTTCGATCGTCGATCTCCGGTGATTATTCTTTTTAAGACCTGGATCAGTCATCTTTCCTGGCCGACATCGACTACCATTTTTTTTTTTTATAAATATCGGTGAATAATGTTCTTTTGTCGAGGTGGGCCAATGTTTTTCTTGCCGAGTAAATGAGTACATGCCAGTGTCGGCCGAAACACAACTTCGGATGTGCTCGCACGAAAAAACAAAGCCGACCACCTACATTGTAAGTTTTATAGGCGACATCAAACAACAAAACTTGCTATACCGTAAAAAATATTATCGGCCAGCGTTTCGAAATGAAATTCCACAATGTCGATAGATAAATATCAATCGGGGCGATTTAACGACCAATGTCCGCTATTTTTTTTTCTATTCAATCCCCCGATAATATTTGGACGATGTCTATTAGGAAATGTTCGATCGGCGATCTCCAGTGATTATTCTTTTTTAGACCTGGATCAGTCATTTTTCCATGCCGACATCGACTACCATTTTTTTATCAATATCGGTGAATAATGTTTTTTTGTCGAGCTGGGCCAATGTTTTTCTTGCCGAGTAAATGAGTACATACCTGAGTCGGCCGAAACACAACTTCGGTTGAGCTCGCACGAAAAAACAAAGGCGACCTACATTGTAAGTTTTATAGGCGATAGCGAACAACAAAACTTCCTATTCCGTAAAAAATATCATCGGCCTGCGTTTGGAAATGAAATGTCACAATGTCGATAGATAAATATCAATCGGGGCGATTTAACGACCAATGTCCGCTATTGTTATTTCTATTCAATCCCCCGATAATATTTGGACGATGTCTATTTGGAAATGTTCGATCGTGGACCTCCGGTGATTATTCTTTTTTAGACCTGGATCAGTCATCTTTCCTGGCCGACATCGACTACAGTTTTTTTTTTATCAATATCGGTGAATAATGTTCTTTTGTCGAGGTGGGCCAATGTTTTTCTTGCCGAGTAAATGAGTACATGCCAGTGTCGGCCGAAACACAACTTCGGTTGAGCTCGCACGAAAAAACAAAGCCGACCACCTACATTGTAAGTTTTATAGGCGAAAGCAAACAACAAAACTTGCTATACCGTAAAAAATATTATCGGCCAGCGTTTCGAAATGAAATGCCACAATGTCGATAGATAAATATCAATCGGGGCTATTTAACGACCAATGTCCGCTATTGTTATTTCTATTCAATCCCCCGATAATATTTGCACGATGTCTATTAGGAAATGTTCGATCGGCGATCTCCGGTGATTATTCTTTTTTAGACCTGGATCAGTCATCTTTCCTGGCCGACATCCACTACCATTTTTTTTATCAATATCGGTTAATAATGTTTTTTTGTCTGGCTGGGCCAATTTTTTCTAGCCGACTAATAGAGTACATGCCAGTGTCGGACGAAACACAACTTCGATTGAGCTCGCACGAAAAAACAAAGGCGACCTACATTGTAAGTTTTATAGGCGACAGCGAACAACAAAACTTGCTATACCGTAAAATATATCATCCGCCTGCATTTGGAAATGAAATGCCACAATGTCGATAGATAAATATCAATCGGGGCTATTTAACGACCAATGTCCGCTATTGTTATTTGTATTCAATCCCCCGATAATATTTGGACGATGTCTATTTGGAAATGTTCGATCGTCGATCTCCGGTGATTATTCTTTTTAAGACCTGGATCAGTCATCTTTCCTGGCCGACATCGACTACCATTTTTTTTTTTTTTATAAATATCGGTGAATAATGTTCTTTTGTCGAGGTGGGCCAATGTTTTTCTTGCCGAGTAAATGAGTACATGCCAGTGTCGGCCGAAACACAACTTCGGATGTGCTCGCACGAAAAAACAAAGCCGACCACCTACATTGTAAGTTTTATAGGCGACAGCAAACAACAAAACTTGCTATACCGTAAAAAATATTATCGGCCAGCGTTTGGAAATGAAATTCCACAATGTTGATAGATAAATACTAATCGGGGCTATTTAACGACCAATGTCCGCTATTGTTTTTTCTATTCAATCCCCCGATAATATTTGGACGATGTCTATTTGGAAATGTTCGATCGTCGATCTCCGGTGATTATTCTTTTTTAGACCTGGATCAGTCATCTTTCCTGGCCGACATCGACTACCATTTTTTTATGAATATCGGTGAATAATATGTTTTTTTGTCGAGCTGGGCCAATGTTTTTCTTGCCGAGAAAATGAGTACATACCAGTGTCTGCCGAAACACAACTTCGGTTGAGCTCGCACGAAAAAACAAAGGCGACCTACATTGTAAGTTTTATAGGCGACAGCGAACAACAAAACTTCCAATTCCGTAAAAAATATCATCGGCCTGCGTTTGGAAATGAAATGCCACAATGTCGATAGATAAATATCAATCGGGGCGATTTAACGACCAATGTCCGCTATTGTTTTTTCTATTCAATCCCCCGATAATATTTGGACGATGTCTATTTGGAAATGTTCGATCGTCGATCTCCGGTGATTATTCTTTTTTCGACCTGGATCAGTCATCTTTCTTGGCCGACATTAACTACCATTTTTTTTATCAATATCGCTGAATAATGTTTTTTTGTCGAGCTGGGCCAATGTTTTTCTTGCCGAGAAAATGAGTACATCCCAGTGTCTGCCGAAACACAACTTCGGTTGAGCTCGCACGAAAAAACAAAGGCGACCTACATTGTAAGTTTTATAGGCGACAACAAACAACAAAACTTCCTATTCCGTAAAAAATATCATCGCCCTGCGTTTGGAAATGAAATTCCACAATGTCGATAGATAAATATCAATCGGGGCTATTTAACGACCAATGTCCGCTATTGTTATTTCTATTCAATCCCCCGATAATATTTGGACGATGTCTATTTGGAAATGTTCGATCGTCGATCTCCGGTGATTATTCTTTTTAAGACCTGGATCAGTCATCTTTCCTGGCCGACATCGACTACCATTTTTTTTTATAAATATCGGTGAATAATGTTCTTTTGTCGAGGTGGGACAATGTTTTTCTTGCCGAGTAAATGAGTACATGCCAGTGTCGGCCGAAACACAACTTCGGTTGAGCTCGCACGCAAAAACAAAGCCGACCACCTACATTGTAAGTTTTATAGGGGACATCAAACAACAAAACTTGCTATACCGTAAAAAATATTATCGGCCAGCGTTTCGAAATGAAATTCCACAATGTCGATAGATAAATATCAATCGGGGCGATTTAACGACCAATGTCCGCTATTGTTTTTTCTATTCAATCCCCCGATAATATTTGGACGATGTCTATTAGGAAATGTTCGATCGGCGATCTCCAGTGATTATTCTTTTTTAGACCTGGATCAGTCATTTTTCCATGCCGACATCGACTACCATTTTTTTATCAATATCGGTGAATAATGTTTTTTTGTCGAGCTGGGCCAATGTTTTTCTTGCCGAGTAAATGAGTACATACCTGAGTCGGCCGAAACACAACTTCGGTTGAGCTCGCACGAAAAAACAAAGGCGACCTACATTGTAAGTTTTATAGGCGATAGCGAACAACAAAACTTCCTATTCCGTAAAAAATATCATCGGTCTGCGTTTGGAAATGAAATGCCACAACGTCGATAGATAAATACTAATCGGGGCTATTTAACGACCAATGTCCGCTATTGTTTTTTCTATTCAATCCCCCGATAAAATTTGGACGATGTCTATTTGGAAATGTTCGATCGTCGATCTCCGGTGATTATTCTTTTTTCGACCTGGATCAGTCATCTTTCCTTGCCGACATCAACTACCATTTTTTTTTTATCAATATCGGTGAATAATGTTCCTTTGTCGAGGTGGGCCAATGTTTTTCTTGCCGAGTAAATGACTTCATGCCAGTGTCGGCCGAAACACAACTTCGGTTGAGCTCGCACGCAAAAACAAAGCCGACCACCTATATTGTAAGTTTTATAGGCGACAGCAAACAACAAAACTTGCTATACCATAAAAAATATTATCGGCCAGCGTTTCGAAATGAAATTCCACAATGTCGATAGATAAATATCAATCGGGGCGATTTAACGACCAATGTCCGCTATTGTTTTTTCTATTCAATCCCCCGATAATATTTGGACGATGTCTATTAGGAAATGTTCGATCGGCGTCATTTGGTGATTCTTATTTTTAAGACCTGGATCGGTCGTCATCTTTCCTGGCCGACATCGACTACCATTTTTTTATCAATATCGGTGAATAATGTTTTTTTGTCGAGGTGGGCCAATGTTTTTCTAGCCGAGTAAATGAGTACATGCCTGTGTCGGCTAAAAAAGAACTTCGGTTGAGCTCGCACGAAAACAAAGCCGATCTACATTGTAAGTTTTATAGGCGACAACGAACAACAAAACTTCCTGTACCGTAAAAAATATTATCGGCCAGCGTTTGGAAATGAAATTCCAGAATGTCGATAGATAAATATCAATCGGGACTATTTAATGACCAATGTCCGCTATTGTTTTTTCTATTCATTCCCTGATAATATTTGGACGATGTCTATTAGGAAATGTTCGATCGCCGTCCTCCGGTGATTCTTCTTTTTTCGACCTCGATCGGTCATCTTTCTTGGCCGACATCGACTACCATTTTTCTTATCAATATCGGTGAATAATGTTTTTTTGTCGAGGTGGAACAATGTTTTTCAAACCAAGTAAATGACTACATGCCAATGTCTGCCGAAACACAACTTCGGTTGAGCTCGCACGAAAAACAAAGCCGATCTACATTGTAAGTTTTATAGGCGACAACGAACAACAAAACTTCCTATACCGTAAAAAATATTATCGGCCAGCGTTTGGAAATTGATGAGGACATGACCAAGAGCAAGGGCAAGGATCCACTTGAAGGACTTGGAGGACCTATGACAAGGGCTAGAGCAAGGAAAGCCAAGGAAGCTCTTCAACAAGTGCTGTCCATACTATTTGAATACAAGCCCAAGTTTCAAGGAGAAAAGTCCAAGGTTGTGAGTTGTATCATGGCCCAAATGGAGGAGGACTAAATGACACCACTTTATTTCAATTTTAGAGTGTTTAGTTTGTCTAAATAATGGCCCAATCCTTGTAAAGTTGGCTGACCAAAAATATGTTTTGGGTTAATCAACTAAAAGGGCTTTAGTTCAAGTTGTAATAAGGGCCCAATTGGCAACCTAGGCATCAGCCTTTTGGGAGACCAAATGGTGGCTGACTTGTTGGCTGTTGGGGGTAACTTTTGGTTGCCAACAATTTCAGTTACACTCAGCCATTAAGTTTGTTTTAATTCCCTAGGTTAATGGCATTAAGTTATTTTAATTCTAGGTTAGTGGGTCATTACTAAAATCTGCTGTAAAGCTTCTATATAAGCTGAACCATTTTATCAATAAACACAAGTTGAGTTTTATTCAGAAAATTAGAGTTTATCTCTTTTATCTTAGTGAGAGTGATTCTCCTAAATTCTTGAGTGATTCAAGAACACCCTGGCTGTATCAAAGGACTTTCACAACCTTTGTGTGTTGCCCTCGCTGGAAAGAGTGATTCTTTCCTTCCTATCATCTCCACCCTTGTTCTTTCAAACCACAATTCCAGAAAATCCACCTCTGCCCAGAATTATCTCGTGACCATAACTCCCATTTTACACACTCAAATTAAGTGATTCTTGAGCCTAAATTGAATTTCAAAACGAGACCTTTCACCTCGTTTTGGAATCACCTCATTTGGAGCCCTGTAGCTTCCGTTATTGCCATTTCTATATTTCTGTCCAGCCACCACTTAACCTACGTTTTACCATCCCATTCATCCATTTTATGCCCGAAACCACCTTATTAAGACCCACGAAATTAACCACCTTATTTTCCATCCTTTCCTTAATCAATTTCCGCATTTTCCATCAAGGTTTAATCCTAGACGATCCTAAGTCAGCCCTTGTGCCATGAGGGTTCATATCATTTGGTAATCAGAGCTCCGGTTCTAGGATCAACACTTCCTTTGCTGGAAATATTGGGTAACATCCTTCTTTATTCTCTTTGCCATTTATATTACCTTCTTATTCATATATTTTTTTTTTAGGCTGAACCATTGCAAAAGTTAAGCCTTTTGATCTCTTTGTTATAAAAAAAAAAAAGAAGCAGAATTTCGTATAAGCAAAATTAAAAAAAAAAAAAAAAATTGGGCTGAATGGTTCATGCTTGAAGAACTTTAAAAAAAATCTCTTTAAGGTAATATATTGGTTGCATGAAGGATTGTTACTTGAATTCCTAAATTCTGAATTTTATTTCCTTCATTTGTGCCTAAAAACATTGTTAGCCTTTTTCTTGGTTAACCTTTTCCTTGTCTCTCTAGCCTTACCTTACACATATTGGTGAATTGTTCTTTGTTGTGGCCATAATCTCTTGAATTGCCTAAGAACTCAAGGGGAATTAGAGTGGTAAAAGGCAAGAGTGTTTCATTAGAGAAAAGCCATAATTGTGTGATACACTTGAGTGGGTGAGGTATTCAAACAACAACTATAATTGTCTTATTACGTTTGATTTGTTTGTTTGAGATGTCAGGTACTAATCCTAATGATGGAGTGGGGCTTTCGCAATTCCAAATGCAAGCTTTGATGCAACATTTGGAGAGGTTAATGAAACAACGAGATGATGCACTCCATGAGAGGTTGGATCAAATGGAGAATAGAGATCATAATGAAGAAGAAAGGAGGAGAAGAGGGAATGATGGTGTTCCTAGACAAAACCGAATTGATGGTATTAAACTCAACATTCCTCCATTTAAAGGAAAGAATGATCCGGAGGCCTACTTGGAGTGGGAGACGAAAATAGAGCATGTTTTTTCATGCAACAACTATGAGGAGGACCAGAAGGTGAAGCTTGCCGCCACGGAGTTTTCCGACTATGCTCTTGTGTGGTGGAACAAGCTACAAAAGGAGAGAGCAAGAAATGAAGAGCCAATGGTTGATACATGGACAGAGATGAAAAAGATCATGAGGAAGCGGTATGTGCCGGCTAGTTACTCAAGGGACTTGAAATTCAAGCTCCAAAAACTAACCCAAGGCAACAAGGGGGTTGAGGAGTATTTCAAGGAAATGGATGTGCTCATGATTCAAGCAAATATTGAAGAAGATGAGGAGGTAACTATGGCTCGATTTCTTAATGGTTTGACTAATGATATCCGTGATATTGTTGAGCTGCAGGAGTTTGTTGAAATGGATGATTTGCTTCACAAAGCAATCCAAGTGGAGCAACAATTAAAAAGGAAGGGAGTGGCTAAGAGGAGTTTTACCAACTTTGGTTCTTCTAGTTGGAAAGACAAAGGTAAGAAAGATGGGGCTGCTACTTCTAGTAGTTCCACACCTATCCCATCAAAAACTCGCTCAAAGTCCCAAGAGGAACCCTCTAAAAGGAGTAGAGATGTGAAGTGTTTCAAGTGCCA
The DNA here is from genome assembly GCF_004193775.1 of Glycine soja. Classification (NCBI taxonomy): domain Eukaryota; kingdom Viridiplantae; phylum Streptophyta; class Magnoliopsida; order Fabales; family Fabaceae; genus Glycine; species Glycine soja. The sequence continues at coordinate 20,422 of NW_021143989.1, forward strand.
AGGCCTAGGACACTATGCTTATGAGTGCCCTAACAAAAGGTCCATGGTTCTTAGAGATGGAGAATATATAAGTGAATCTGATGTTGAAGAGGAAGAGGAGAGTGAGTACGTAGAGGAAGAGGAGACTCCGGAGGGAGATTTGTTGATGATTAGGCGGTTACTTGGTGGTCAATTGAAGCATGAGGAGGAGAGCCAAAGAGAAAACATCTTTCACACTAGATGTTTAATCAATGGCAAGGTGTGCATGGTGATCATTGATGGAGGTAGTTGCACCAATGTGGCTAGTGCTAGATTAGTGTCAAAGCTAAATTTAGCTACTAAACCACATCCTAGGCCATACAAACTTCAATGGCTTAGTAAGGATGGGGAGGTGCAAGTGAGGCAGCAAGTGGAAGTGGACGTTTCCATTGGGAAATACAATGATAAGGTACTTTGTGATGTTGTTCCTATGGAGGCCAGTCACTTACTTTTGGGGAGACCATGGCAATTTGATAAAAGAGCCAATCATGACGGTTACACCAACAAGATCTCTTTCATGCACCAAGACAAAAAGATTGTGCTCAAGCCATTGAGTCCACAAGAAGTGTGTGAGGATCAAAAGAAAATGAGAGAAAAACTTCTTCAAGAGAAAAAAGAAAAAGAAAAAGTGAGCAAAACACTTGAGAGTGAGAAAAAGAGGGAAACACTTGAGAGGAAAAAGAGTGAACAAAAGAAGAGTGAAACACTTGAAGTGAGGGAGAGCTATTTAGCCACAAAAAGTGAGGTCAAGAGGTTGTTTCGTGCTAAACAGTCACTATATATCTTGTGTTGCAAAAATCAGATTTTGACCACTAACACTTTTGATGATTTTGAAGTGCCTTCTAGTGTTAAAACTCTTTTGCAGGATTTTCAAGACATGTTTCCACCAAATGTATCAAAGGACTTTCACAACCTATTTGAAAACATCTTTTACAGGATTTTGAAGTGTCTCGATATGTGATGCGCAATAATCAGACTTCCGTGTGACAAGTTATGACCATTTGAATTTCTCGAGAGCATTCGTTGTTCAATTTTGAGCGTCTCGATATATTATGCGCCTGAATCAGACCTCCATGTGATAAGTTATGACCATTTGAATTTCTCGAGAGCATTCGTTGTTCAATTTCGAGCATCTCGATATATTATGCGTCTGAATCGGACTTTCGTGTGACTTGTTATGACCATTTGAATTTCTCGAGAGCTTCCGATGTTCAATTTCGAGTGTCTGGATATATTATGCGCCTGAATCGGACATCCGTGTGAGAAGTTATGACCATTTGAATTTCTCGAGAGCATTCGATGTTCAATTTCGAGCGTCTCGATATATTATCCACCAGAATCGGACTTCCGTGTGACAAGTTATGACCATTTGAATTTCTCGAGAGCATTCGATGTTCAATTTCGAGCGTCTTGACATAATATGCACCGGAATCGGACTTCTGTGTGACAAGTTTTGACCATTTGAATTTCTCGAGAGCATTCGTTGTTCAATTTCGAGCGTCTTGATATATTATGCGCCTGAATCGGACTTCCGTGTGATAAGTTAGGACCATTTGAATTTGTCTAGAGCTTTCGATTTTAAATTTTGAGCGTCTCGATATGTGATGCGCAATAATCAGACTTCCGTGTGACAAGTTATGACCATTTGAATTTCTCGAGAGCATTCGTTGTTCAATTTCGAGCGTCTCGATATATTATGCGCCTGAATCAGACCTCCATGTGATAAGTTATGACCATTTGAATTTCTCGAGAGCATTCGTTGTTCAATTTCGAGCTTCTCGATATATTATGCACCAGAATCGGACTTCCGTGTGACAAGTTTTGACCATTTTAATTTCTCGAGAGCTTCCGGTTTTCAATTTAGAGCGTCTGGATATGTGATGTGCCAGAATCGGACTTCCGTGGGAATAGTTATGACCATGCGAATTTCTCGAGAGCTTTCGATGTTCAATCTCGAGTATCTGGATATATTATGCGCCTGAATCGGACATCCGTGTGAAAAGTTATGACCATTTAAATTTCTCGAGAGCATTCGTTGTTCAATTTCGAGCGTCTCGATATATTATGCGCCTGAATCAGACCTCCATGTGATAAGTTATGACCATTTGAATTTCTCGAGAGCATTCGTTGTTCAATTTCGAGCGTCTCGATATATTATGCACCGGAATCGGACTTCTGTGTGACAAGTTATGACCATTTGAATTTCTAGAGAGCATTCGTTGTTCAATTTCGAGCAACTTGATATATTTTGCGCCTGAATCGGACAACCGACTGACATGTTATGACCACTTGAATTTCGCAAGAGCTTACAGTTATCAATTTAGAGCGTCTCGATATGTGATGCGCCAGAATCGGACTTCCGTGTGACAAGTTATGACCATTTGAATTTCTTGAGAGCATTCGTTTTCAATTTCGAGCATCTCGATATATTATGCGTCTGAATCGGACTTTCGTGTGACAAGTTATGACCACTTGAATTTCGCAAGTGCTTCCGGTTTTCAATTTAGAGCGTCTCGATATGTGATGCGCCAGAATTGGACTTCCGTGTGACAAGTTATGATCATTTGAATTTCTCGAGAGCATTCGTTGTTCAATTTCGAGCATCTTGTTATATTATGCGCCTGAATCGGACTTCTGTGTGACATGTTATGACCACTTGAATTTTGCAAAAGCTTCCGGTTTTCAATTTAGAGCGCCTCAATATGTGATGCGCCAGAATCGGACTTCCGTTGTTTAATTTCAAGCTTCTCCATATATTATTCGCCTGAATCGGACTTCCGTTTGAAAAGTTATGACCATTTGAATTTCTCGAGAGCATTCGTTGTTCAATTTCGAGGGTGTCGATGTATTATGCGCCTGAACCGGACTTCCGTGTAACAAGTTATGACCATATGAATTTCTCAAGAGCTTTCGTTGTTCAATTTCAAGCGTCTAGATATAGTTTGCGCCTGAATCGGACTTCCGTGTGACAATTTATGACTATTTGAATTTCTCGAGAGCATTCGTGGTTCAATTGCAACCTTCTCGCTATATAACGCGCCTAAATCGGACTTCCGTTTGAAAATTTATGACCATTCGAATTTCTCGAGAGCATTCGTTGTTCAATTTCGAGCGTCTCGATGTATTATGCGCTTGAATCGGACTTCCGTGTGACAATTTCTTACCATTTGAGTTTCTTGATAGCTTCCGTTGTTCAATTTCAAGATTCTCGATGTATTATGCGCCTAAATCGGACTTCCGTTTGAAAAGTTATGACCATTTGAATTTCTCGAGAGCATTCGTGGTTCAATTTTGAGCGTCTCGATGTATTATGCACCTGAATCGGACTTCCGTGTGATAAGTTACGACCATTTGAATTTCTCGAGAGTATTCGTTGTTTAATTTCGAGCGTCTCGATATATTATGCGCCTCAATTGGACCTCCGTGTGATAAGTTATGACCATTTGAGTTTCTGGAGAGCTTCTGATGCAATCCTCCTTAGGAAGGGACCAATCACTAGAACCATGAGCAAGAGGCTCCAAGAAGATTCGGCTAGAGCTGCTGAAGAAGGCCCTAGGGTTCTCATGAACCTTAGGGTAGATTTCTGAGCCCATGGGCCAAGGTTGGGTCCATTTATCTTTGTACATATTAGACTAGGATGTCATTATATTTGGTCCTTGTATTTAGGGCTCCATATTGTAGGTAGGGTACCCTAGAAATATAGGATTTTTCAGCCCTTGTATTTTTGGGCACCTAAACTAGTTTTTGTATTAGGGGTAGTTTTGTAATTTCACATGTACTAAGTGGATATTTGATGTGTGTGGTTGGAAATAAATTTAATTGAATTGGTAGAAGCCCAATCCAATTAAATTTTAGAGGGGGAGGTGAGCATTTGCTTACTACACCCCATTGCCACATCATATAGTCACACTTTGTGCATGTCCTTCATGCTTTTCATGCCTCATGACACCTAAGCACACTTAGTGGAGAATCTTGGAATTGATCTTGGATTAGTGGGCTGAACCATAACTAAAATTCACTAATCATAATTAGTGAAATTTTGGCTCCAAAGTTTGGCTCCACAAATTCAATTTCAAATTCAAGTGAAATTTGAATTTCCCTCCAATTTTGTGTGACACTTAGGCTATAAATAGAGGTCATGTGTGTGCATTTTTTTCAACTTTGATCATTTGAATATTAACTTCAGATTTCAGAGCTCTTTTTGAGCACAAAATTTCGTGCTCTTCTCTCCCTCTCCCTTCATTCATCTCCTTCTTCCTCCAAGCTCTTATCCATGGCCTCCTATGGTGGTGAGCTTCTTCTAGACTCATCTTCTCTTTGAAGTGGTGTCTCCTCTCTCTCTTCCTTCTCCATTCCGCTGCCATTTATCTTCCAAGAAGCAAAGGAATCCATTGATGAAAAAGATCCTAGGCCTACAAGCTCCAATGGAGCTTGCATCAGCTTCCGTTGTTCAATTTCAAGCTTCTCGATATATTATGCGCCTGAATCGGACTTCCGTTTGAAAAGTTATGACCATTTGAATTTCTCGAGAGCATTCGTTGTTCAATTTCGAGGGTGTCGATGTATTATGCGCCTGAACCGGACTTCCGTTTGAAAATTTATGACCATTTGAATTTCTCGAGAGCATTCGTTGTTCAATTTCGAGCATCTCGATGTATTATGCGCCTGTATCGGACTTCCGTGTGACAATTTATGACCATTTGAATTTCTCGAGAGCATTCGTGGTTCAATTTCAACCTTCTCGATATATTATGCGCCTAAATCGGACATCCGTTTGAAAAGTTACGACCATTTGAATTTCTCGAGAGCATTTGTGGTTCAATTTCAACCTTCTCGATATATTATGCGCTTAAGTCGGACTTCCGTTTGAAAAGTTACAACCATTTGAATTTCTCGAGAGCTTCCGATTTTCAATTTCGAGCGTCTCGATATATTATGCGCCTGAATCGGACTTCCGTGTGACAAGTAACGACCATTTGAATTTCTGGATAGCTTCCGTTGTTCAATTTCAAGATTCTCGATGTATTATGCGCCTAAATCGGACTTCCGTTTGAAAAGTTATGACCATTTGAATTTCTTGAGAGCATTCGTGGTTCAATTTTGAGCGTCTCGATGTATTATGCACCTGAATCGGACTTCCGTGTGATAATTTACGACCATATGAATTTCTCGAGAGTATTCGTTGTTTAATTTTGAGCGTCTCGATATATTATGCGCCTCAATTGGACCTCCGTGTGATAAGTTATGACCATTTGAGTTTCTGGAGAGCTTCCGTTGTTTAATTTCAAGCTTCTCCATATATTATTCCCCTGAATCGGACTTCCGTTTGAAAAGTTATGACCATTTGAATTTCTCGAGAGCATTCGTTGTTCAATTTCGAGGGTGTCGATGTATTATGCGCCTGAACCGGACTTCCGTGTAACAAGTTATGACCATATGAATTTCTCAAGAGCTTTCGTTGTTCAATTTCAAGCGTCTAGATATAGTATGCGCCTGAATCGGACTTCCGTGTGACAAGTTTTGACCATTTGAATTTCTCGCGAGCAGTCGTGGTTCAATTTCAACCTTCTCGATATATTATGCGCCTAAATCGGACTTCCGTTTGAAAAGTTATGACCATTTGAATTTCTCGAGAGCATTCGTTGTTCAATTTCAGGCGTCTCGATGTATTTTGCGCCTGAATCGGACTTCCGTGTGACAATTTATGACTATTTGAATTTCTCGAGAGCATTCGTGGTTCAATTTCAACCTTCTCGATATATTATGCGCCTAAATCGGACATCCGTTTGAAAAGTTACGACCATTTGAATTTCTCGAGAGCATTCGTGGTTCAATTTCAACCTTCTCGATATATTATGCGCTTAAATCGGACTTCCGTTTGAAAAGTTACGACCATTTGACTTTCTCGAGAGCTTCCGATTTTCAATTTCGAGCGTCTCGATATATTATGCGCCTGAATCGGACTTCCGTGTGACAAGTAACGACCATTTGAATTTCTGGATAGCTTCCGTTGTTCAATTTCAAGATTCTCGATGTATTATGCGCCTAAATCGGACTTCCGTTTGAAAAGTTATGACCATTTGAATTTCTCGAGAGCATTCGTGGTTCAATTTTGAGCGTCTCGATGTATTATGCACCTGAATCGGACTTCCGTGTGATAAGTTACGACCATTTGAATTTCTCGAGAGTATTCGTTATTTAATTTCGAGCGTCTCGATATATTATGCGCCTCAATTGGACCTCCGTGTGATAAGTTATGACCATTTGAGTTTCTGGAGAGCTTCCGTTGTTCAATTTCAAGCTTCTCGATATATTATGCGCCTGAATCGGACTTCCGTTTGAAAAGTTATGACCATTTGAATTTCTCGATAGCATTCGTTGTTCAATTTCGAGGGTCTCGATGTATTATGCGCCTGAACCGGACTTCCGTGTGACAAGTTATGACCATATGAATTTCTCGAGAGCTTTCGTTGATCAATTTCGAGCGTCTAGATATAGTATGCGCCTGAATCGGACTTCCGTGTGACAAGTTTTGACCATTTGAATTTATCGAGAGCAGTCGTGGTTCAATTTCAACCTTCTCGATATATTATGCGCCTAAATCGGACTTCCGTTTGAAAAGTTATGACCATTTGAATTTCTCGAGAGCATTCGTTGTTCAATTTCAGGCGTCTCGATGTATTATGCACCTGAATCGGACTTCCGCGTGACAATTTATGACCATTTGAGTTTCTGGAGAGCTTCCGTTGTTCAATTTCAACCTTCTCGATATATTATGAGCCAGAATCGGACTTCTGTTTGAAAATTTATGACCATTCGAATTTCTCCAGAGCATTCGTTGTTCAATTTCAGGCGTCTCGATGTATTATGCGCCTGAATCGGACTTCCGTGTGACAATTTATGACTATTGGAATTTCTCGAGAGCATTCGTGGTTCAATTTCAACCTTCTCGCTATATTATGCGCCTAAATCGGACTTCCGTTTGAAAATTTATGACCACTCGAATTTCTCGAGAGCATTCGTTGTTCAATTTCGAGCGTCTCGATGTATTATGTGCCTGAATCGGACTTCCGTGTGACAATTTCTTACCATTTGAGTTTCTTGATAGCTTTCGTTGTTTAATTTCGAGTGTCTCAATATATTATGCAACTGAATCAGACTTCCGTTTGAAAAGTTATGACCATTTGAATTTCTCGAGAGCATTCGTTGTTCAGTTTCGAGCGTCATTCTGAGCGTTTTGATATATATATTGCTTGCTTTCGAAAACTGGCCCCGACGGACGCAGAGAAACGCGAGGAACTGGAACCAGAGAAACAGCACGCAAACCGAGGCAGGATTTTAGCGTTTCAAAGGTCATATTTTCTCACTGTTTGTGGCTGAGTATGAGTCATAATGTAAAGGGAAAGTGGGCCCTTCTTGCTCCACTCAAATGGAGACATGTGGCATTGCTTAAATAAAATAATAGAAAAAGAGAAAGAAATGAAAAAGAAAAAGAAAGAAAAAAAAAATTACGATGGTTTTTGTTATTTAAATTATTACTATTAAACCAGTCATTAATTTAGGGACGCCACATTATGCGCCTAAATCGGACTTCCGTTTGAAAATTTATGACCATTTGAATTTCTCGAGAGCATTCGTTGTTCAATTTCGAGCATCTCGATGTATTATGCGCCTGTATCGGACTTCCGTGTGACAATTTATGACCATTTGAATTTCTCGAGAGCATTCGTGGTTCAATTTCAACCTTCTCGATATATTATGCGCCTAAATCGGACATCCGTTTGAAAAGTTACGACCATTTGAATTTCTCGAGAGCATTTGTGGTTCAATTTCAACCTTCTCGATATATTATGCGCTTAAGTCGGACTTCCGTTTGAAAAGTTACAACCATTTGAATTTCTCGAGAGCTTCCGATTTTCAATTTCGAGCGTCTCGATATATTATGCGCCTGAATCGGACTTCCGTGTGACAAGTAACGACCATTTGAATTTCTGGATAGCTTCCGTTGTTCAATTTCAAGATTCTCGATGTATTATGCGCCTAAATCGGACTTCCGTTTGAAAAGTTATGACCATTTGAATTTCTCGAGAGCATTCGTGGTTCAATTTTGAGCGTCTCGATGTATTATGCACCTGAATCGGACTTCCGTGTGATAATTTACGACCATATGAATTTCTCGAGAGTATTCGTTGTTTAATTTCGAGCGTCTCGATATATTATGCGCCTCAATTGGACCTCCGTGTGATAAGTTATGACCATTTGAGTTTCTGGAGAGCTTCCGTTGTTTAATTTCAAGCTTCTCCATATATTATTCGCCTGAATCGGACTTCCGTTTGAAAAGTTATGACCATTTGAATTTCTCGAGAGCATTCGTTGTTCAATTTCGAGGGTGTCGATGTATTATGCGCCTGAACCGGACTTCCGTGTAACAAGTTATGACCATATGAATTTCTCAAGAGCTTTCGTTGTTCAATTTCAAGCGTCTAGATATAGTTTGCGCCTGAATCGGACTTCCGTGTGACAATTTATGACTATTTGAATTTCTCGAGAGCATTCGTGGTTCAATTGCAACCTTCTCGCTATATAACGCGCCTAAATCGGACTTCCGTTTGAAAATTTATGACCATTCGAATTTCTCGAGAGCATTCGTTGTTCAATTTCGAGCGTCTCGATGTATTATGCGCTTGAATCGGACTTCCGTGTGACAATTTCTTACCATTTGAGTTTCTTGATAGCTTCCGTTGTTCAATTTCAAGATTCTCGATGTATTATGCGCCTAAATCGGACTTCCGTTTGAAAAGTTATGACCATTTGAATTTCTCGAGAGCATTCGTGGTTCAATTTTGAGCGTCTCGATGTATTATGCACCTGAATCGGACTTCCGTGTGATAAGTTACGACCATTTGAATTTCTCGAGAGTATTCGTTGTTTAATTTCGAGCGTCTCGATATATTATGCGCCTCAATTGGACCTCCGTGTGATAAGTTATGACCATTTGAGTTTCTGGAGAGCTTCTGATGCAATCCTCCTTAGGAAGGGACCAATCACTAGAACCATGAGCAAGAGGCTCCAAGAAGATTCGGCTAGAGCTGCTGAAGAAGGCCCTAGGGTTCTCATGAACCTTAGGGTAGATTTCTGAGCCCATGGGCCAAGGTTGGGTCCATTTATCTTTGTACATATTAGACTAGGATGTCATTATATTTGGTCCTTGTATTTAGGGCTCCATATTGTAGGTAGGGTACCCTAGAAATATAGGATTTTTCAGCCCTTGTATTTTTGGGCACCTAAACTAGTTTTTGTATTAGGGGTAGTTTTGTAATTTCACATGTACTAAGTGGATATTTGATGTGTGTGGTTGGAAATAAATTTAATTGAATTGGTAGAAGCCCAATCCAATTAAATTTTAGAGGGGGAGGTGAGCATTTGCTTACTACACCCCATTGCCACATCATATAGTCACACTTTGTGCATGTCCTTCATGCTTTTCATGCCTCATGACACCTAAGCACACTTAGTGGAGAATCTTGGAATTGATCTTGGATTAGTGGGCTGAACCATAACTAAAATTCACTAATCATAATTAGTGAAATTTTGGCTCCAAAGTTTGGCTCCACAAATTCAATTTCAAATTCAAGTGAAATTTGAATTTCCCTCCAATTTTGTGTGACACTTAGGCTATAAATAGAGGTCATGTGTGTGCATTTTTTTCAACTTTGATCATTTGAATATTAACTTCAGATTTCAGAGCTCTTTTTGAGCACAAAATTTCGTGCTCTTCTCTCCCTCTCCCTTCATTCATCTCCTTCTTCCTCCAAGCTCTTATCCATGGCCTCCTATGGTGGTGAGCTTCTTCTAGACTCATCTTCTCTTTGAAGTGGTGTCTCCTCTCTCTCTTCCTTCTCCATTCCGCTGCCATTTATCTTCCAAGAAGCAAAGGAATCCATTGATGAAAAAGATCCTAGGCCTACAAGCTCCAATGGAGCTTGCATCAGCTTCCGTTGTTCAATTTCAAGCTTCTCGATATATTATGCGCCTGAATCGGACTTCCGTTTGAAAAGTTATGACCATTTGAATTTCTCGAGAGCATTCGTTGTTCAATTTCGAGGGTGTCGATGTATTATGCGCCTGAACCGGACTTCCGTTTGAAAATTTATGACCATTTGAATTTCTCGAGAGCATTCGTTGTTCAATTTCGAGCATCTCGATGTATTATGCGCCTGTATCGGACTTCCGTGTGACAATTTATGACCATTTGAATTTCTCGAGAGCATTCGTGGTTCAATTTCAACCTTCTCGATATATTATGCGCCTAAATCGGACATCCGTTTGAAAAGTTACGACCATTTGAATTTCTCGAGAGCATTTGTGGTTCAATTTCAACCTTCTCGATATATTATGCGCTTAAGTCGGACTTCCGTTTGAAAAGTTACAACCATTTGAATTTCTCGAGAGCTTCCGATTTTCAATTTCGAGCGTCTCGATATATTATGCGCCTGAATCGGACTTCCGTGTGACAAGTAACGACCATTTGAATTTCTGGATAGCTTCCGTTGTTCAATTTCAAGATTCTCGATGTATTATGCGCCTAAATCGGACTTCCGTTTGAAAAGTTATGACCATTTGAATTTCTTGAGAGCATTCGTGGTTCAATTTTGAGCGTCTCGATGTATTATGCACCTGAATCGGACTTCCGTGTGATAATTTACGACCATATGAATTTCTCGAGAGTATTCGTTGTTTAATTTTGAGCGTCTCGATATATTATGCGCCTCAATTGGACCTCCGTGTGATAAGTTATGACCATTTGAGTTTCTGGAGAGCTTCCGTTGTTTAATTTCAAGCTTCTCCATATATTATTCCCCTGAATCGGACTTCCGTTTGAAAAGTTATGACCATTTGAATTTCTCGAGAGCATTCGTTGTTCAATTTCGAGGGTGTCGATGTATTATGCGCCTGAACCGGACTTCCGTGTAACAAGTTATGACCATATGAATTTCTCAAGAGCTTTCGTTGTTCAATTTCGAGCGTCTAGATATAGTATGCGCCTGAATCGGACTTCCGTGTGACAAGTTTTGACCATTTGAATTTCTCGCGAGCAGTCGTGGTTCAATTTCAACCTTCTCGATATATTATGCGCCTAAATCGGACTTCCGTTTGAAAAGTTATGACCATTTGAATTTCTCGAGAGCATTCGTTGTTCAATTTCAGGCGTCTCGATGTATTATGCGCCTGAATCGGACTTCCGTGTGACAATTTATGACAATTTGAATTTCTCGAGAGCATTCGTGGTTCAATTTCAACCTTCTCGATATATTATGCGCCTAAATCGGACATCCGTTTGAAAAGTTACGACCATTTGAATTTCTCGAGAGCATTCGTGGTTCAATTTCAACCTTCTCGATATATTATGCGCTTAAATCGGACTTCCGTTTGAAAAGTTACGACCATTTGAATTTCTCGAGAGCTTCCGATTTTCAATTTCGAGCGTCTCGATATATTATGCGCCTGAATCGGACTTCCGTGTGACAAGTAACGACCATTTGAATTTCTGGATAGCTTCCGTTGTTCAATTTCAAGATTCTCGATGTATTATGCGCCTAAATCGGACTTCCGTTTGAAAAGTTATGACCATTGGAATTTCTCGAGAGCATTCGTGGTTCAATTTTGAGCGTCTCGATGTATTATGCACCTGAATCGGACTTCCGTGTGATAAGTTACGACCATTTGAATTTCTCGAGAGTATTCGTTATTTAATTTCGAGCGTCTCGATATATTATGCGCCTCAATTGGACCTCCGTGTGATAAGTTATGACCATTTGAGTTTCTGGAGAGCTTCCGTTGTTCAATTTCAAGCTTCTCGATATATTATGCGCCTGAATCGGACTTCCGTTTGAAAAGTTATGACCATTTGAATTTCTCGATAGCATTCGTTGTTCAATTTCGAGGGTCTCGATGTATTATGCGCCTGAACCGGACTTCCGTGTGACAAGTTATGACCATATGAATTTCTCGAGAGCTTTCGTTGATCAATTTCGAGCGTCTAGATATAGTATGCGCCTGAATCGGACTTCCGTGTGACAAGTTTTGACCATTTGAATTTATCGAGAGCAGTCGTGGTTCAATTTCAACCTTCTCGATATATTATGCGCCTAAATCGGACTTCCGTTTGAAAAGTTATGACCATTTGAATTTCTCGAGAGCATTCGTTGTTCAATTTCAGGCGTCTCGATGTATTATGCACCTGAATCGGACTTCCGCGTGACAATTTATGACCATTTGAGTTTCTGGAGAGCTTCCGTTGTTCAATTTCAACCTTCTCGATATATTATGAGCCAGAATCGGACTTCTGTTTGAAAATTTATGACCATTCGAATTTCTCCAGAGCATTCGTTGTTCAATTTCAGGCGTCTCGATGTATTATGCGCCTGAATCGGACTTCCGTGTGACAATTTATGACTATTGGAATTTCTCGAGAGCATTCGTGGTTCAATTTCAACCTTCTCGCTATATTATGCGCCTAAATCGGACTTCCGTTTGAAAATTTATGACCACTCGAATTTCTCGAGAGCATTCGTTGTTCAATTTCGAGCGTCTCGATGTATTATGTGCCTGAATCGGACTTCCGTGTGACAATTTCTTACCATTTGAGTTTCTTGATAGCTTTCGTTGTTTAATTTCGAGTGTCTCAATATATTATGCAACTGAATCAGACTTCCGTTTGAAAAGTTATGACCATTTGAATTTCTCGAGAGCATTCGTTGTTCAGTTTCGAGCGTCATTCTGAGCGTTTTGATATATATATTGCTTGCTTTCGAAAACTGGCCCCGACGGACGCAGAGAAACGCGAGGAACTGGAACCAGAGAAACAGCACGCAAACCGAGGCAGGATTTTAGCGTTTCAAAGGTCATATTTTCTCACTGTTTGTGGCTGAGTATGAGTCATAATGTAAAGGGAAAGTGGGCCCTTCTTGCTCCACTCAAATGGAGACATGTGGCATTGCTTAAATAAAATAATAGAAAAAGAGAAAGAAATGAAAAAGAAAAAGAAAGAAAAAAAAAATTACGATGGTTTTTGTTATTTAAATTATTACTATTAAACCAGTCATTAATTTAGGGACGCCACATTATGCGCCTAAATCGGACTTCCGTTTGAAAATTTATGACCATTTGAATTTCTCGAGAGCATTCGTTGTTCAATTTCGAGCATCTCGATGTATTATGCGCCTGTATCGGACTTCCGTGTGACAATTTATGACCATTTGAATTTCTCGAGAGCATTCGTGGTTCAATTTCAACCTTCTCGATATATTATGCGCTTAAGTCGGACTTCCGTTTGAAAAGTTACAACCATTTGAATTTCTCGAGAGCTTCCGATTTTCAATTTCGAGCGTCTCGATATATTATGCGCCTGAATCGGACTTCCGTGTGACAAGTAACGACCATTTGAATTTCTGGATAGCTTCCGTTGTTCAATTTCAAGATTCTCGATGTATTATGCGCCTAAATCGGACTTCCGTTTGAAAAGTTATGACCATTTGAATTTCTCGAGAGCATTCGTGGTTCAATTTTGAGCGTCTCGATGTATTATGCACCTGAATCGGACTTCCGTGTGATAATTTACGACCATATGAATTTCTCGAGAGTATTCGTTGTTTAATTTCGAGCGTCTCGATATATTATGCGCCTCAATTGGACCTCCGTGTGATAAGTTATGACCATTTGAGTTTCTGGAGAGCTTCCGTTGTTTAATTTCAAGCTTCTCCATATATTATTCGCCTGAATCGGACTTCCGTTTGAAAAGTTATGACCATTTGAATTTCTCGAGAGCATTCGTTGTTCAATTTCGAGGGTGTCGATGTATTATGCGCCTGAACCGGACTTCCGTGTAACAAGTTATGACCATATGAATTTCTCAAGAGCTTTCGTTGTTCAATTTCAAGCGTCTAGATATAGTTTGCGCCTGAATCGGACTTCCGTGTGACAATTTATGACTATTTGAATTTCTCGAGAGCATTCGTGGTTCAATTGCAACCTTCTCGCTATATAACGCGCCTAAATCGGACTTCCGTTTGAAAATTTATGACCATTCGAATTTCTCGAGAGCATTCGTTGTTCAATTTCGAGCGTCTCGATGTATTATGCGCTTGAATCGGACTTCCGTGTGACAATTTCTTACCATTTGAGTTTCTTGATAGCTTCCGTTGTTCAATTTCAAGATTCTCGATGTATTATGCGCCTAAATCGGACTTCCGTTTGAAAAGTTATGACCATTTGAATTTCTCGAGAGCATTCGTGGTTCAATTTTGAGCGTCTCGATGTATTATGCACCTGAATCGGACTTCCGTGTGATAAGTTACGACCATTTGAATTTCTCGAGAGTATTCGTTGTTTAATTTCGAGCGTCTCGATATATTATGCGCCTCAATTGGACCTCCGTGTGATAAGTTATGACCATTTGAGTTTCTGGAGAGCTTCTGATGCAATCCTCCTTAGGAAGGGACCAATCACTAGAACCATGAGCAAGAGGCTCCAAGAAGATTCGGCTAGAGCTGCTGAAGAAGGCCCTAGGGTTCTCATGAACCTTAGGGTAGATTTCTGAGCCCATGGGCCAAGGTTGGGTCCATTTATCTTTGTACATATTAGACTAGGATGTCATTATATTTGGTCCTTGTATTTAGGGCTCCATATTGTAGGTAGGGTACCCTAGAAATATAGGATTTTTCAGCCCTTGTATTTTTGGGCACCTAAACTAGTTTTTGTATTAGGGGTAGTTTTGTAATTTCACATGTACTAAGTGGATATTTGATGTGTGTGGTTGGAAATAAATTTAATTGAATTGGTAGAAGCCCAATCCAATTAAATTTTAGAGGGGGAGGTGAGCATTTGCTTACTACACCCCATTGCCACATCATATAGTCACACTTTGTGCATGTCCTTCATGCTTTTCATGCCTCATGACACCTAAGCACACTTAGTGGAGAATCTTGGAATTGATCTTGGATTAGTGGGCTGAACCATAACTAAAATTCACTAATCATAATTAGTGAAATTTTGGCTCCAAAGTTTGGCTCCACAAATTCAATTTCAAATTCAAGTGAAATTTGAATTTCCCTCCAATTTTGTGTGACACTTAGGCTATAAATAGAGGTCATGTGTGTGCATTTTTTTCAACTTTGATCATTTGAATATTAACTTCAGATTTCAGAGCTCTTTTTGAGCACAAAATTTCGTGCTCTTCTCTCCCTCTCCCTTCATTCATCTCCTTCTTCCTCCAAGCTCTTATCCATGGCCTCCTATGGTGGTGAGCTTCTTCTAGACTCATCTTCTCTTTGAAGTGGTGTCTCCTCTCTCTCTTCCTTCTCCATTCCGCTGCCATTTATCTTCCAAGAAGCAAAGGAATCCATTGATGAAAAAGATCCTAGGCCTACAAGCTCCAATGGAGCTTGCATCAGCTTCCGTTGTTCAATTTCAAGCTTCTCGATATATTATGCGCCTGAATCGGACTTCCGTTTGAAAAGTTATGACCATTTGAATTTCTCGAGAGCATTCGTTGTTCAATTTCGAGGGTGTCGATGTATTATGCGCCTGAACCGGACTTCCGTGTGACAAGTTATGACCATATGAATTTCTCGAGAGCTTTCGTTGTTCAATTTCGAGCGTCTAGATATAGTATGCGCCTGAATCGGACTTCCGTGTGACAAGTTTTGACCATTTGAATTTCTCGCGAGCAGTCGTGGTTCAATTTCAACCTTCTCGATATATTATGCGCCTAAATTCGACTTCCGTTTGAAAAGTTATGACCATTTGAATTTCTCGAGAGCATTCGTTGTTCAATTTCAGGCGTCTCGATGTATTATGCGCCTGAATCCGACTTCCGTGTGACAATTTATGACCATTTGAATTTCTCGAGAGCATTCGTGCTTCAATTTCAACCTTCTCGATATATTATGCGCCTAAATCGGACATCCGTTTGAAAAGTTACGATCATTTGAATTTCTCGAGAGCATTCGTGGTTCAATTTCAACCTTCTCGATATATTATGCGCTTAAATCGGACTTCCGTTTGAAAAGTTACGACCATTTGAATTTCTCGAGAGCTTCTGATTTTCAATTTCGAGCGTCTCGATATATTATGCGCCTGAATCGGACTTCCGTGTGACAAGTAACGATCATTTGAATTTCTGGATAGCTTCCGTTGTTCAATTTCAAGATTCTCGATGTATTATGCGCCTAAATCGGACTTCCGTTTGAAAGTTATGACCATTTGAATTTCTCGAGAGCATTCGTGGTTCAATTTTGAGCGTCTCGATGTATTATGCACCTGAATCGGACTTCCGTGTGATAAGTTACGACCATTTGAATTTCTCGAGAGTATTCGTTGTTTAATTTCGAGCGTCTCGATATATTATGCGCCTCAATTGGACCTCCGTGTGATAAGTTATGACCATTTGAGTTTCTGGAGAGCTTCCGTTGTTCAATTTCAAGCTTCTCGATATATTATGCGCCTGAATCGGACTTCCATTTGAAAAGTTATGACCATTTGAATTTCTCGATAGCATTCGTTGTTCAATTTCGAGGGTGTCGATGTATTATGCGCCTGAACCGGACTTCCGTGTGACAAGTTATGACCATATGAATTTCTCGAGAGCTTTCGTTGTTCAAATTCGAGCGTCTAGATATAGTATGCGCCTGAATCGGACTTCCGTGTGACAAGTTTTGACCATTTGAATTTCTCGCGAGCAGTCGTGGTTCAATTTCAACCTTCTCGATATATTATGCGCCTAAATCGGACGTCCGTTTGAAAAGTTATGACCATTTGAATTTCTCGAGAGCATTCGTTGTTCAATTTCAGGCGTCTCGATGTATTATGCGCCTGAATCGGACTTCCGTGTGACAATTTATGACCAATTGAATTTCTCGAGAGCATTCGTGGTTCAATTTCAACCTTCTTGATATATTATGCGCTTAAATCGGACTTCCGTTTGAAAAGTTACGACCATTTGAATTTCTCGAGAGCTTCCGATTTTCAATTTCGAGCGTCTCGATATATTATGCGCCTGAATCGGACTTCCGTGTGACAAGTAACGACCATTTGAATTTCTGGATAGCTTCCGTTGTTCAATTTCAAGATTCTCGATGTATTATGCGCCTAAATCGGACTTCCGTTTGAAAAGTTATGACCATTTGAATTTCTCGAGAGCATTCGTGGTTCAATTTTGAGCGTCTCGATGTATTATGCACCTGAATCGGACTTCCGTGTGATAAGTTACGACCATTTGAATTTCTCGAGAGTATTCGTTGTTTAATTTCGAGCGTCTCGATATATTATGCGCCTCAATTGGACCTCCGTGTGATAAGTTATGACCATTTGAGTTTCTGGAGAGCTTTCGTTGTTCAATTTCAGGCGTCTCGATGTATTATGCGCCTGAATCGGACTTCCGTGTGACAATTTATGACTATTTGAATTTCTCGAGAGCATTAGTGGTTCAATTGCAACCTTCTCGCTATATTATGCGCCTAAATCGGACTTCCGTTTGAAAATTTATGACCATTCGAATTTCTCGAGAGAATTCGTTGTTCAATTTCGAGCGTCTCGAAGTATTATGCGCTTGAATCGGACTTCCGTGTGACAATTTCTTACCATTTGAGTTTCTTGATAGCTTCCGTTGTTCAATTTCAAGATTCTCGATGTATTATGCGCCTAAATCGGACTTCCGTTTGAAAAGTTATGACCATTTGAATTTCTCGAGAGCATTCGTGGTTCAATTTTGAGCGTCTCGATGTATTATGCACCTGAATCGGACTTCCGTGTGATAAGTTACGACCATTTGAATTTCTCGAGAGTATTCGTTGTTTAATTTCGAGCGTCTCGATATATTATGCGCCTCAATTGGACCTTCGTGTGATAAGTTATGACCTTTTGAGTTTCTGGAGAGCTTCCGTTGTTCAATTTCAAGCTTCTCGATATATTATGCGCCTGAATCGGACTTCCGTTTGAAAAGTTATGACCATTTGAATTTCTCGAGAGCATTCGTTGTTCAATTTCGAGGGTGTCGATGTATTATGCGCCTGAACCGGACTTCCGTGTGACAAGTTATGACCATATGAATTTCTCGAGAGCTTTCGTTGTTCAATTTCGAGCGTCTAGATATAGTATGCGCCTGAATCGGACTTACGTGTGACAAGTTTTGACCATTTGAATTTCTCGGGAGCAGTCGTGGTTCAATTTCAACCTTCTCGATATATTATGCGCCTAAATTGGACTTCCGTTTGAAAAGTTATGACCATTTGAATTTTTGAGAGCATTCGTTGTTCAATTTCAGGCGTCTCGATGTATTATGCGCCTGAATCGGACTTCCGTGTGACAATTTATGACTATTTGAATTTCTCGAGAGCATTCGTGGTTCAATTGCAACCTTCTCGCTATATTATGCGCCTAAATCGGACTTCCGTTTGAAAATTTATGACCATTCGAATTTCTCGAGAGAATTCGTTGTTCAATTTCGAGCGTCTCGATGTATTATGCGCTTGAATCGGACTTCCGTGTGACAATTTCTTACCATTTGAGTTTCTTGATAGCTTCCGTTGTTCAATTTCAAGATTCTCGATGTATTATGCGCCTAAATCGGACTTCCGTTTGAAAAGTTATGACCATTTGAATTTCTCGAGAGCATTCGTGGTTCAATTTTGAGCGTCTCGATGTATTATGCACCTGAATCGGACTTCCGTGTGATAAGTTACGACCATTTGAATTTCTCGAGAGTATTCGTTGTTTAATTTCGAGCGTCTCGATATATTATGCGCCTCAATTGGACCTCCGTGTGATAAGTTATGACCATTTGAGTTTCTGGAGAGCTTTCGTTGTTCAATTTCAGGCGTCTCGATGTATTATGCGCCTGAATCGGACTTCCGTGTGACAATTTATGACTATTTGAATTTCTCGAGAGCATTAGTGGTTCAATTGCAACCTTCTCGCTATATTATGCGCCTAAATCGGACTTCCGTTTGAAAATTTATGACCATTCGAATTTCTCGAGAGAATTCGTTGTTCAATTTCGAGCGTCTCGAAGTATTATGCGCTTGAATCGGACTTCCGTGTGACAATTTCTTACCATTTGAGTTTCTTGATAGCTTCCGTTGTTCAATTTCAAGATTCTCGATGTATTATGCGCCTAAATCGGACTTCCGTTTGAAAAGTTATGACCATTTGAATTTCTCGAGAGCATTCGTGGTTCAATTTTGAGCGTCTCGATGTATTATGCACCTGAATCGGACTTCCGTGTGATAAGTTACGACCATTTGAATTTCTCGAGAGTATTCGTTGTTTAATTTCGAGCGTCTCGATATATTATGCGCCTCAATTGGACCTTCGTGTGATAAGTTATGACCTTTTGAGTTTCTGGAGAGCTTCCGTTGTTCAATTTCAAGCTTCTCGATATATTATGCGCCTGAATCGGACTTCCGTTTGAAAAGTTATGACCATTTGAATTTCTCGAGAGCATTCGTTGTTCAATTTCGAGGGTGTCGATGT
>NW_021143990.1:0-33348 GCF_004193775.1 Glycine soja
AGATGAGTTATGTCCGCGAATCGGACATCCTGTGAAAAGTTATGACCTTTCGAATTTGTCGAGAGCTTCCGTTGTTTCTATTTCGAGCGTCTCGATATATTATGTCCCCGAATCAGACATCCGAGTGAAATGTTATGACCATTCGAATTTCTCGAGTGCTTCCGTTGTTCAATTTCGAGCGTCTCGATATTTTATGTCCTCGAATTGGACATCCGAGTGAAATGTTATGACCATTCGAATTTGTCAAGAGCTTCCGTTCTTAAATTTCGAGCGTCTAGATGAGTTATGTCACCGAATCGGACATCCGTGTGAAAAGTTATGACCATTCGAATTTTTTGAGAGCGTCTGTTGTTCAATTTCGAGCGTCTAGATGAGTTATTTCTATGAATCGGACATCCTTTGAAAAGTTATGACCATTGGAATTTGTCGAGAGCTTCCGTTGTTCAATTTCGAGCGTCTCGATATATTATGTCCCCGAATTGGACATATGTGTGAAAAGTTATGACCATTCGAATTTGTCGAGAGCTTCCGTTGTTCAATTTCGAGCGTCTCGATATATTATGTCCCCGAATTGGACATTTGTCTGAAAAGTTATGACCATTCGAATTTTTCGAGAGCTTCCGTTGTTCAATTTCTAGCGTCTCGATATATTATGTCCCCGAATCGGACATCCAAGTGAAATTTTATGACCATTCGAATTTGTCGAGAGCTTCCATTGTTCAATTTCGAGCGTCTCGATATATTATGTCCCCGAATCTGTCTTCTGTGTGAAAAGTTATGACCATTCGAATTTATCGAGAGCTTCCGTTGTTCAATTTCGAGCGTCTCGATATATAATGTCCCCGAATCAGACATCTGTGTGAAAAGTTATGACCATTTGAATTTGTCGAGAGCTTCCGTTGTTCAATTTCGAGCGTCTAGATGAGTTATGTCACCGAATCGGACATCCGTGTGAAAAGTTAGGACCATTCGAATTTCTGGACAGCTTCCGTTGTTCAATTTCGAGCGTCTCGATATATTATGTCCCCGAATCGGACATTCAAGTGAAATTTTATGACCATTCGAATTTCTCGAGAGCTTCGGTTTTTCAATTTCGAGCTTCTAGATGAGTTATGTCCGCGAATCGGACATCCTGTGAAAAGTTATGACCTTTCGAATTTGTCGAGAGCTTCCGTTGTTCAATTTCGAGCGTCTCGATATATTATGTCCCCGAATCAGACATCCGAGTGAAATGTTATGACCATTCGAATTTCTCGAGTGCTTCCGTTGTTCAATTTCGAGCGTCTCGATATTTTATGTCCTCGAATCGGACATCCGAGTGAAATGTTATGACCATTCGAATTTGTCAAGAGCTTCCGTTCTTAAATTTCGAGCGTCTAGATGAGTTATGTCACCGAATCGGACATCCGTGTGAAAAGTTATGACCATTCGAATTTTTTGAGAGCGTCTGTTGTTCAATTTCGAGCGTCTAGATGAGTTATGTCTATGAATCGGACATCTGGTGAAAAGTTATGACCATTGGAATTTGTCGAGAGCTTCCGTTGTTCAATTTCGAGCGTCTCGATATATTATGTCCCCGAATTGGACATATGTGTGAAAAGTTATGACCATTCGAATTTGTCGAGAGCTTCCGTTGTTCAATTTCGAGCGTCTCGATATATTATGTCCCCGAATTGGACATTTGTCTGAAAAGTTATGACCATTCGAATTTTTCGAGAGCTTCCGTTGTTCAATTTCTATCGTCTCGAAATATTATGTCCCCGAATCGGACATCCAAGTGAAATTTTATGACCATTCGAATTTCTCGAGAGCTTCGGTTGTTCAATTTCGAGATTCTAGATGAGTTATGTCCGCGAATCGGACATCCTGTGAAAAGTTATGACCTTTCGAATTTGTCGAGAGCATCCGTTGTTCCATTTCGAGCGTGTCGATATATTATGTTCCCGAATCAGACATCCAAGTCAAATTTTATGACCATTCGAATTTGTCGAGAGCTTCCGTTTTTCAATTTCAAGCGTCTCGATATATTATGTCCCCGAATCGGACTTCCGAGTGAAATTTTATGACCATTCGAATTTCTCGAGAGCTTCCGTTGTTCAATTTCGAGCGTCTAGGTGAGTTATGTCCGCGAATCGGACATCCTTTGAAAAGTTATGACCATTCGAATTTCTCAAGTGCTTCCATTGTGCAATTTCGAGCGTCTCGATATTTTATGTCCTCGAATCAGACATCCGAGTGAAATGTTATGACCATTCGTATTTGTCGAGAGCTTCCGTTGTTCAATTTCGAGCGTCTAGATGAGTTATGTCACCGAATCGGACATCCGTGTGAAAAGTTATGACCATTCGACTTTGTCGAGAGCTTCCGTTGTTCAATTTCGAGCGTCTCGATATATTATGTCCCCGAATCCGACATCTGTGTGAAAAGTTATGACCATTCAAATTTCCCGAGAGCATCCGTTGTTCAATTTCGAGCGTCTCGATATATTATGTCCCCGAATCAGACATCCGAGTGAAATGTTATGACAATTCGAATTTGTTGAGAGCTTCCGTTGTTCAATTTCGAGCGTCTAGATGAGTTATGTCACCGAATCGGACATCCGTGTGAAAATTTATGACCATTCGAATTTTTCGAGAGCTTCCGTTGTTCAATTTCGAGCGTGTCGATATATTATGTCCCAGAATCAGACATCCGAGTGAAATGTTAGGACCATTCGAATTTGTTGAGAGCTTCCGTTGTTCAATTTCGAGCGTCCAGGTGAGTTATGTCCGCGAATCGGACATCCTGTGAAAAATTATGACCATTCGAATTTCTCGAGAGCTTCCGTCGTTCAATTTCGAGCGTGTCGATATTTTATGTCCTCGAATCGGACATCCGAGTGAAATGTTATGACCATTCGAATTTGTCAAGAGCTTCCGTTGTTCAATTTCGAGCGTCTAGATGAGTTATGTCACCGAATCGGACATCCGTGTGAAAAGTTATGACCATTCGAATTTTTCGAGAGCATCCGTTGTTCAATTTCGAGCGTGTCGATATATTATGTCCCGGAATCGGACATCCGAGTGAAATTTTATGACCATTCGAATTTGTCGAGAGCTTCCATTGTTCAATTTCGAGCGTCTCGATATATTATGTCCCCGAATCGGTCTTCTGTGTGAAAAGTTATGACCATTCGAATTTGTCGAGAGCTTCTGTTGTTCAATTTCGAGCGTCTCGATATATTATGTCCCCGAATCGGTCTTCTGTGTGAAAAGTTATGACCATTCGAATTTGTCGAGAGCTTCCGTTGTTCAATTTCGAGCGTCTAGGTGAGTTATGTCCGCGAATCGGACATCCTTTGAAAAGTTATGACCATTCGAATTTCTCAAGTGCTTCCGTTGTGCAATTTCGAGCGTCTCGATATTTTATGTCCTCGAATCAGACATCCGAGTGAAATGTTATGACCATTCGTATTTGTCGAGAGCTTCCGTTGTTCAATTTCGAGCGTCTAGATGAGTTATGTCACCGAATCGGACATCCGTGTGAAAGGTTATGACCATTCGAATTTGTCGAGAGCTTCTGTTGTTCAATTTCGAGCGTCTCGATATATAATGTCCCCGAATCGGACATCTGTGTGAAAAGTTATGACCATTAAAATTTCCCGAGAGCATCCGTTGTTCAATTTCGAGTGTCTTCATATATGATGTCCCTGAATCAGACATCCGAGTGAAATGCTATGACCATTCGAATTTGTTGAGAGCTTCCGTTGTTCAATTTCGAGCGGCTAGATGAGTTATGTCTGCGAATCGGACATCCTTTGAAAAGTTATGACCATTTGAATTTCTCGAGTGCTTCCGTTGTTCAATTTAAAGCGTCTCGATATTTTATGTCCCCGAATCAGACATCGGAGTGAAATGTTATGACCATTCGAATTTCTCGATTGCTTCCGTCGTTCAATTTCGAGCGTCTCGATATTTTATGTCCTCGAATCGGACATCCGAGTGAAATGTTATGACCATTCGAATTTGTCAAGAGCTTCCGTTGTTCAATTTCGAGCGTCTAGATGAGTTATGTAACCGAATCGAACATCCGTGTGAAAAGTTATGACCATTCGAATTTTTTGAGAGCTTCCGTTGTTCAATTTCGAGCGTGTCGATATATTATATCCCGGAATCGGACATCCGAGTGAAATTTTATGACCATTCGAATTCGTCGAGAGCTTCCATTGTTCAATTTCGAGCGTCTCGATATATTATGTCCCCGAATCGGTCTTCTGTGTGAAAAGTTATGACCATTCGAATTTGTCGAGAGCTTCCGTTGTTCAATTTCGAGCGTCTCGATATATAATGTCCCCGAATCAGACATCTGTGTGAAAAGTTATGACCATTTGAATTTCTCGACTGCTTCCGTTGTTCAATTTCAAGCGTCTCGACATTTTATGTCCCCGAATCAGACATCGGAGTGAAATGTTATGACCATTCGAATTTCTCGAGAGCGTCTGTTGTTCAATTTTGAGTGTCTAGATGAGTTATGTCTGTGAATCGGACATCCTGTGAAAAGTTATGACCATTTGAATTTCTCGAGTGCTTTCGTTGTTCAATTTCGAGCGTCTCGATATTTTATGTCCTCGAATCAGTCTTTTGTGTGAAAAGTTAGGACCATTCGAATTTTTGGACAGCTTCTGTTGTTCAATTTTGAGCGTCTCGATATATTATGTGCCCAAATCGGACATTTGTGTGAAAAGTGATGACCATTCGAATTTGTCGAGAGTCTCCGTTGTTCAATTTCGAGCGTCTTGATATATTATGTCCTCGAATCGGACATCCAAGTGAAATTATATGACCATTCGAATTTCTCGAGAGCTTCCGTTGTTCAATTTCGAGCTTCTAGATGAGTTATGTCCGTGAATCGGACATCCTGTGAAAAGTTATGACCATTTGAATTTCTCGAGTGCTTCCGTTGTTCAATTTCGAGCATCTCGATATATTATGTCCCCGAATCAGACATCCGAGTGAAATGTTATGACCATTCGAATTTGTTGAGAGCTTCCGTTGTTCAATTTCGAGCGTCTAGATGATTTATGTCTGCGAATCGGACATCCTGTGAAAAGTTATGACCATTTGAATTTCTCGAGTACTTCCGTTGTTCAATTTCAAGCGTCTCGATATTTTATGTCCCCGAATCAAACATCGGAGTGAAATTTTATGACCATTCGAATTTGTCGAGAGCGTCTGTTGTTCAATTTCGAGTGTCTAGATGAGTTATGTCTGTGAATCGGACATCCTGTGAAAAGTTATGACCATTTGAATTTCTCGAGTGCTTTCGTTGTTCAATTTCGAGCGTCTCGATATTTTATGTCCTCGAATCAGACATCGGAGTGAAATGTTATGACCATTCGAATTTGTCGAGAGCTTCCATTGTTCAATTTCGATCGTCTCGATATTTTATGTCCCCAAATCAGTCTTCTGTGTGAAAAGTTAGGACCATTCGAATTTCTGGACAGCTTCTGTTGTTCAATTTTGAGCGTCTCGATATATTATGTGCTCGAATCGGACATTTGTGTGAAAAGTTATGACCATTCGAATTTGTCGAGAGCCTCCGTTGTTCAATTTCGAGCGTCTTGATATATTATGTCCTCGAATCGGACATCCAAGTGAAATTATATGACCATTAGAATTTCTCGAGAGCTTCCGTTGTTCAATTTCGAGCTTCTAGATGAGTTATGTCCGTGAATCGGACATCCTGTTAAAAGTTATGACCATTTGAATTTCTCGAGTGCTTCCGTTGTTCAATTTCAAGCGTCTCGATATTTTATGTCCCCGAGTCAGACATCGGAGTGAAATGTTATGACCATTCGAATTTCTCGAGTGCTTCCGTCGTTCAATTTCGAGCTTCTCGATATTTTATGTCCTCGAATCGGACATCCGAGTGAAATGTTATGACCATTCGAATTTGTCGAGAGCTTCCGTTGTTCAATTCCGAGCGTCTAGATGAGTTATGTCACCGAATCGGACATCCGTGTGAAAAGTTATGACCATTCGAATTTTTCGAGAGCTTCCGTTGTTCAATTTCGAGCGTGTCGATATATTATGTCCCGGAATCGGACATCCTAGTGAAATTTTATGACCATTCAAATTTGTCGAGAGCTTCCAGTGTTCAATTTCGAGCGTCTCGATATATTATGTCCCCGAATCGGTCTTCTGTGTGAAAAGTTAGGACCATTCGAATTTCTGAACAGCTTCTGTTGTTCAATTTCGAGCATCTCGATATATTATGTCCCCGAATCGGACACTTGTGTGAAAAGTTATGACCATTCGAATTTGTCGAGAGCTTCCGTTGTTCAATTTCAAGCGTCTCGATATATTATGTCCCCGAATTGGACATCCAAATGAAATTTTATGACCATTAGAATTTCTCGAGAGCTTCCGTTATTCAATTTCGAGTTTCTAGATGAGTTATGTCCGTGAATCGAACATCATGTGAAAAGTTATGACCATTCGAATTTGTCGAGAGCTTCCGTTGTTCAATTTCGAGCGTCTCGATATATTATGTCCCCGAATCGGACATCCAAGTCAAATTTTATGACCATTCGAATTTCTCGAGAGCTTCCGTTGTTCAATTTTGAGCGTCTAGATGAGTTATGTCTGCGAATCGCGCATCCTGTGAAAAGTTATGACCATTTGAATTTCTCGAGTGCTTCCGTTGTTCAATTTCAAGCGTCTCGATATTTTATGTCGTCAAATCAGACATTCGAGTGAAATGTTATGACCATTCGAATTTGTCAAGAGCTTCCATTGTTCAATTTCGAGCGTCTAGATGAGTTATGTCACCGAATCGGACATCCGTGTGAAAAGTTATGACCATTCGAATTTTTTGAGAGCGTCTGTTGTTCAATTTCGAGCGTCTAGATGAGTTATGTCTGTGAATCGGACATCCTGTGAAAAGTTATGACCATTGGAATTTGTCGAGAGCTTCCGTTGTTCAATTTCGAGCGTCTCGATATATTATGTTCCCGAATTGTACATATGTGTGAAAAGTTATGACCATTCGAATTTGTCGAGAGCTTCCGTTGTTCAATTTGGAGCGTCTCGATATAATATGTCCCCGAATTGGACATCCAAGTGAAATTTTATGACCATTCGAATTTGTCGAGAGCTTCCGTTGTTCAATTTCGAGCTTCTAGATGAGTTATGTCCGCGAATCGGACATCCTGTGAAAAGTTATGACCTTTCGAATTTGTCGAGAGCTTCCGTTGTTCAATTTCGAGCGTCTCGATATATTATGTTCCCGAATCAGACATCCAAGTCAAATTTTATGACCATTTGAATTTGTCGAGAGCTTCCGTTGTTCAATTTCTAGCGTCTCGATATATTATGTCCCCGAATCGGACTTCCGAGTGAAATTTTATGACCATTCAAATTTCTCGAGAGCTCCGTTGTTCAATTTCGAGCGTCTCGATATATTATGTCCTCGAATCAGACATCCGAGTGAAATGTTATGACCATTCGAATTTCTCGAGTGCTTCCGTTGTTCAATTTCGAGCGTCTCGATATTTTATGTTCTCGAATCGGACATCCGAGTGAAATGTTATGACTATTCGTATTTGTCGAGAGCTTCCGTTGTTCAATTTGGAGCGTCTAGATGAGTTATGTCAACGAATCAGACATCAGTGTGAAAAGTTATGACCATTCAAATTTCCCGAGAGCATCCGTTGTTCAATTTCGAGCGTCTCGATATATTATGTCCCCGAATCAAACATCCGAGTGAAATGTTATGACCATTCGAATTTGTTGAGAGCTTCCGTTGTTCAATTTCAAGCGTCTAGATGAGTTATGTCTGCGAATCGGACATCCTGTGAAAAGTTATGACCATTTGAATTTCTCGATTGCTTCCGTTGTTCAATTTAAAGCGTCTCGATATTTTATGTCCCCGAATCAGACATCGGAGTGAAATGTTATGACCATTCGAATTTCTCGAGTGCTTCCGTCGTTCAATTTCGAGCGTCTCGATATTTTATGTCCTCGAATCGGACATCCGAGTGAAATGTTATGACCATTCGAATTTGTCAAGAGCTTCCGTTGTTCAATTTCGAGCGTCTAGATGAGTTATGTCACCGAATCGGACATCCGTGTGAAAAGTTATGACCATTCGAATTTTTCGAGAGCTTCCATTGTTCAATTTCGAGCGTGTCGATATATTATGTCCCGGAATCGGACATCCGAGTGAAATTTTATGACCATTCGAATTTGTCGAGAGCTTCCATTGTTCAATTTCGAGCGTCTCGATATATTATGTTCCCGAATCAGACATCCAAGTCAAATTTTATGACCATTCGAATTTGTCGAGAGCTTCCGTTGTTCAATTTCGAGCGTCTAGGTGAGTTATGTCCGTGAATCGGACATCCTGTGAAAAGTTATGACCATTCGAATTTGTCGAGAGCTTCCGTTGTTCAATTTCGAGCGTCTCGATATATTATGTCCCCGAATCGGACATCCAAGTCAAATTTTAGGACCATTCGAATTTCTCGAGAGCTTCCGTTGTTCAATTTTGAGCGTCTAGATGAGCTATGTCCGTGAATCGGACATCCTGTGAAAAGTTATGACCATTTGAATTTCTCGAGTGCTTCCGTTGTTCAATTTTGAGCGTCTCGATATATTATGTCCCAGAATCAGACATCCGAGTGAAATGTTATGACCATTCGAATTTGTGAGAGCTTCCGTTGTTCAATTTCGAGCGTCTAGATGAGTTATGTCACCGAATCGGACATCCGTGTGAAAAGTTATGACCATTCGAATTTGTCGAGAGCTTCCGTTGTTCAATTTCGAGCGTCTCGATATATTATGTCCCGAATGGACATCCAGTGAAATTTTATGACCATTCGAATTTGTCGAGAGCTTCCGTTGTTCAATTTCGAGCTCTAGATGAGTTATGTCCGGAATCGGACATCCTGTGAAAAGTTATGACCTTTCGAATTTTCGAGAGCTTCCGTTGTTCAATTTCGAGCGTCTCGATATATTATGTCCCGAATCAGACATCCAGTGAAATTTATGACCATTTGAATTTGTCGAGAGCTTCCGTTGTTCAATTTCAGCGTCTGATATTATGTCCGAATCGGACTCCGTGAAATTATGACCATTGAATTTTCGAGAGCTCCGTTGTTCAATTTCGAGCGTCTCGATATATTATGTCCCGAATCAGACATCCGAGTGAAAAGTTATGACCATTCGAATTTTCGAGAGCTTCCGTTGTTCAATTTCGAGCGTTCGATATATTATGTCCCGAATCGGACATCCGAGTGAAATTTATGACCATTCGAATTTGTGAGAGCTTCCATTGTTCAATTTCGAGCGTCTCGATATTATGTCCCGAATCAGACATCCAGTCAAATTTATGACCATTCGAATTTGTCGAGAGCTTCCGTTGTTCAATTCGAGCGTCTAGTGAGTTATGTCCGGAATCGGACATCCTGTGAAAAGTTATGACCATTGGAATTTGTCGAGAGCTTCCGTTGTTCAATTTTGAGCGTCTCGATATATTATGTCCCCGAATTGGACATATGTGTGAAAAGTTATGACCATTCGAATTTGTCGAGAGCTTCCGTTGTTCAATTTCGAGCGTCTCGATATAATATGTCTCCGAATTGGACATTTGTCTGAAAAGTTATGACCATTCCAATTTCTCGAGTGCTTCCGTCGTTCAATTTCGAGCGTCTCGATATTTTATGTCCTCGAATCGGACATCCGAGTGAAATGTTATGACCATTCGAATTTGTCAAGAGCTTCCGTTGTTCAATTTCGAGCGTCTAGATGAGTTATGTCACCGAATCGGACATCCGTGTGAAAAGTTATGACCATTCGAATTTTTCGAGAGCTTCCGTTGTTCAATTTCGAGTGTGTCGATATATTATGTCCCGGAATCGGACATCCGAGTGAAATTTTATGACCATTCGAATTTGTCGAGAGCTTCCATTGTTCAATTTCGAGCGTCTCGATATATTATGTCCCCGAATCGGTCTTCTGTGTGAAAAGTTATGACCATTTGAATTTGTCGATAGCTTCCGTTGTTCAATTTCGAGCGTCTCGATATATTATGTCCCCGAATCAGACCTTTGTTTTAAAGGTTTTGACCATTAAAATTTCCCGAGAGCATCCGTTGTTCAATTTCTAGCGTCTCGATATATTATGTCCCCGAATCAGACATCCGAGTGAAATGTTATGACCATTCGAATTTCTGGACAGCTTCCGTTGTTCAATTTCTAGCGTCTCGATATATTATGTCCCCGAATCAGACATTTGTGTGAAAAGTTATGACCATTCGAATTTGTCGAGAGCTTCCGTTGTTCAATTTCGAGCGTCTCGATATATTATGTCCCCGAATCGGACATCCAAGTCAAATTTTATGACCATTCGAATTTGTCGAGAGCTTCCGTTGTTCAATTTTGAGCGTCTAGATGAGTTATGTCCGCGAATCGGACATCCTGTGAAAAGTTATGACCATTTGAATTTCTCGAGTGCTTCCGTTGTTCAATTTCGAGCATCTCGATATAGTATGTCCCCGAATCAGATATCCGAGTGAAATGTTATGACCATTCGAATTTGTTGAGAGCTTCCGTTGTTCAATTTCGAGCGTCTAGATGATTTATGTCTGCGAATCGGACAGCCTGTGAAAAGTTATGACCATTTGAATTTCTCGAGAGCTTCCGTTGTTCAATTTTGAGCGTCTAGATGAGTTATGTCCGCGAATCTGACATCCTGTGAAAAGTTATGACCATTTGAATTTCTCGAGTGCTTCCGTTGTTCAATTTCGAGCATATCGATATAGTATGTCCCCGAATCAGACATCCGAGTGAAATGTTATGACCATTCGAATTTGTTGAGAGCTTCCGTTGTTCAATTTCGAGCGTCTAGATGAGTTATGTCTGCGAATCGGACATCCTGTGAAAAGTTATGACCATTTGAATTTCTCGAGTGCTTTCGTTGTTCAATTTCGAGCGTCTCGATATTTTATGTCCTCGAATCAGACATCCGAGTGAAATGATATGACCATTCGAATTTGCTGAGAGCTTCCGTTGTTCAATTTCGAAATTGTCGATATATTATGTCTCCGAATTGGTCTTATGTGTGAAAAGTTAGGACCATTCGAATTTCTGGACAACTTCTGTTGTTCAATTTCGAGCGTCTCGATATATTATGTCCCGGAATCGGACATCCGAGTGAAATTTTATGACCATTCGAATTTGTCGAGAGCTTCCATTGTTCAATTTCGAGGGTCTCGATATATTATGTCCCCGAATCGGTCTTCTGTGTGAAAAGTGAGGACCATTCGAATTTATGGACAACTTCTGTTGTTCAATTTCGAGCGTCTCGATATATTATGTCCCCGAATCGGACATTTGTGTGAAAAGTTATGACCATTCGAATTTGTCAAGAGCTTCCGTTGTTCAATTTCGAGCGTCAAGATGAGTTATGTCACCGAATCGGACGTCCTGTGAAAAGTTATGACCATTTGAATTTCTCGAGTGCTTCCGTTGATCAATTTCAAGCGTCTCGATATTTTATGTCCCCGAATCAGACATCGGAGTGAAATGTTAAGACCATTCGAATATGTCGAGAGCTTCCATTGTTCAATTTCGAGCGTCTCGATATATTATGTCCCCGAATCGGTCTTCTGTGTGAAAAGTTAGGACCATTCGAATTTCTGGACAGCTTCTGTTGTTCAATTTCGAGCGTCTCGATATATTATGTCCCCGAATCGGACATTTGTGTGAAAACTTATGACCATTCGAATTTGTCGAGAGCTTCCGTTGTTCAATTTCGAGCGTCTCGATATATTATGTCCCGAATCGGACATCCAAGTCAAATTTTATGACCATTCGAATTTGTCGAGAGCTTCCGTTGATCAATTTTGAGCGTCTAGATGAGTTATGTCCGCGAATCGGACATCCTGTGAAAAGTTATGACCATTTGAATTTCTCGAGTGCTTCCGTTGTTCAATTTCGAGCATCTCGATATAGTATGTCCCCGAATCAGACATCCGAGTGAAATATTATGACCATTCGAATTTGTTGAGAGCTTCCGTTGTTCAATTTCGAGCGTCTAGATGATTTATGTCTGCGATTCGGACATCCTGTGAAAAGTTATGACCATTTGAATTTCTCGACTGCTTCCGTTGTTCAATTTCAAGCGTCTCGATATTTATGTCCCCGAATCAGACATCGGAGTGAAATGTTATGACCATTCGAATTTCTCGAGAGCATCTGTTGTTCAATTTTGAGTGTCTAGATGAGTTATGTCTGTGAATCGGACATCCTGTGAAAAGTTATGACCATTTGAATTTCTCGAGTGCTTTCGTTGTTCAATTTCGAGCGTCTCGATATTTTATGTCCTCGAATCAGACATCGGAGTGAAATGTTATTTCCATTCGAATTTGTCGAGAGCTTCCATTGTTCAATTTCGATCGTCTCGATATATTATGTCCCCGAATCAGTCTTCTGTGTGAAAAGTTAGGACCATTCGAATTTCTGGACAACTTCTGTTGTTCAATTTCGAGCGTCTCGATATATTATGTGCCCGAATCGGACATTTGTGTGAAAAGTTATGACCATTCGAATTTGTCGAGAGCCTCCGTTGTTCAATTTCGAGCGTCTTGATATATTATGTCCTCGAATCGGACATCCAAGTGAAATTATATGACCATTCGAATTTCTCGAGAGCTTCCGTTGTTCAATTTCGTGCTTCTAGATGAGTTATGTCCGTGAATCGGACATCCTGTGAAAAGTTATGACCATTTGAATTTCTCGAGTGCTTCCGTTGTTCAATTTCGAGCATCTCGATATATTATGTCCCCGAATCAGACATCCGAGTGAAATGTTATGACCATTCGAATTTGTTGAGAGCTTCCGTTGTTCAATTTCGAGCGTCTAGATGATTTATGTCTGCGAATCGGACATCCTGTGAAAAGTTATGACCATTTGAATTTCTCGAGTGCTTCCGTTGTTCAATTTCAAGCGTCTCGATATTTTATGTCCCCGAATCAGACATCGGAGTGAAATGTTATGACCATTCGAATTTCCCGAGAGCGTCTGTTGTTCAATTTCGAGTGTCTAGATGAGTTATGTCTGTGAATCGGACATCCTGTGAAAAGTTATGTCCATTTGAGTTTCTCGAGTGCTTTCGTTGTTCAATTTCGAGCGTCTCGATATTTTATGTCCTCGAATCAGACATCGGAGTGAAATGTTATGACCATTCGAATTTGTCGAGAGCTTCCATTGTTCAATTTCGATCGTCTCGATATATTATGTCCCCAAATCAGTCTTCTGTGTGAAAAGTTAGGACCATTCGAATTTCTGGACAGCTTCTGTTGTTCAATTTCGAGCGTCTCGATATATTATATGCCCGAATCTGACATTTGTGTGAAAAGTTATGACCATTCGAATTTGTCGAGAGCCTCCGTTGTTCAATTTCGAGCGTCTTGATATATTATGTCCTCGAATCGGACATCCAAGTGAAATTATATGACCATTAGAATTTCTCGAGAGCTTCCGTTGTTCAATTTCGAGCTTCTAGATGAGTTATGTCCGTGAATCGGACATCCTGTGAAAAGTTATGACCATTTGTTTTTCTCGAGTGCTTTCGTTGTTCAATTTCGAGCGTCTCGATATTTTATGTCCTCGAATCAGACATCGGAGTGAAATGTTATGACCATTCGAATTTCTCGAGAGCATCTGTTGTTCAATTTCGAGTGTCTAGATGAGTTATGTCTGTGAATCGGACATCCTGTGAAAAGTAATGTCCATTTGAATTTCTCGAGTGCTTTCGTTGTTCAATTTCGAGCGTCTCGATATTTTATGTCCTCGAATCAGACATCGGAGTGAAATGTTATGACCATTCGAATTTCTCGAGAGCGTCTGTTGTTCAATTTTGAGTGTCTAGATGAGTTATGTCTGTGAATCGGACATCCTGTGAAAAGTTATGTCCATTTGAATTTCTCGAGTGCTTTCGTTGTTCAATTTCGAGCGTCTCGATATATTATGTCCCGGAATCGGACATCCGAGTGAAATTTTATGACCATTCGAATTTGTCGAGAGCTTCCATTGTTCAATTTCGAGGGTCTCGATATATTATGTCCCCGAATCGGTCTTCTGTGTGAAAAGTTAGGACCATTCGAATTTCTGGACAACTTCTGTTGTTCAATTTCGAGCGTCTCGATATATTATGTCCCCGAATCGGACATTTGTGTGAAAAGTTATGACCATTCGAATTTGTCAAGAGCTTCCGTTGTTCAATTTCGAGCATCAATATGAGTTATGTCACCGAATCGGACATCCTGTGAAAAGTTATGACCATTTGAATTTCTCGAGTGCTTCCGTTGTTCAATTTCAAGCGTCTCGATATTTTATGTCCCCGAATCAGACATCGGAGTGAAATGTTAAGACCATTCGAATATGTCGAGAGCTTCCATTGTTCAATTTCGAGCGTCTCGATATATTATGTCCCCGAATCGGTCTTCTGTGTGAAAAGTTAGGACCATTCGAATTTCTGGACAGCTTCTGTTGTTCAATTTCGAGCGTCTCGATATATTATGTCCCCGAATCGGACATTTGTGTGAAAACTTATTGTTAGTGCTTAGCTCTACTGAGTTTTAAAAGATTGGCTAAGATTTTGTTAAAACATAAGCACTTAGACTATGAAGGAAAGCTGGAGTTGCTGCACATGATGTCCAACGTTATGTCAAGGAGTAAGATCGGGCTGCACAATGCACAAGGCAAGATAAAATGTCAAATGAAGAATTGAAGCTGTAGGATCCACGATGTCGGATACAATGTCCAGGACATCTGCCCGAAAATACTGAAGTTGCTGCACAATGCACAATGCAGGATCCACGATGTCGGATACAATGTCCAGGACATCCTGCCCGAAAATACTGGAGTTGCTGCACAATGCACAATGCAGGATCCACGATGTCGGATACAATGTCCAGGACATCCTGCCCGAAAATACTGGACACATAAATCTGTTATATCTTTAACAGATTATTGTGCAGTTAGCAGCAGATAAGATGATCTATCTTTAGGAACGAATTAAAAGATAATTAAAGTTCGAATTACAAACTTGAATAGTTCGTTCAGAGATTAAAGATTAAAGATAAAAACTAAAAGATCAAACTGTATCTTTTAGATCTTTAAGTGCAGATTTTCAGGAAAATGATAGATCTCATCCAGCACAAGTAGTTGCAGCCCAGAAACGCACACTGCTATATAAACATGAAGGCTGCACGAGTTTTCTACCAAGTCCGGGATTGAAGAGTTATTTTGTGAGTTTTGGGACTTGAGTGTTTTGTGAGCCACCTTGATGCTACCCTAACATCAAGTGTTGGACCTGAGTGTGTAGAGTTGATCTCTTTTGTTCAGAGAGCAATCTCTGGTGTGTATTTGATTTAATTGTAAACACGGGAGAGTGATTGAGAGGGAGTGAGAGGGGTTCTCATATCTAAGAGTGGCTCTTAGGTAGAGATTGCACGGGTAGTGGTTAGGTGAGAAGGTTGTAAACAGTGGCTGTTAGATCTTCGAACTAACACTATTTTAGTGGATTTCCTCCCTGGCTTGGTAGCCCCCAGATGTAGGTGACGTTGCACCGAACTGGGTTAACAATTCTCTTGTGTTATTTACTTGTTTAATCGGTTCATACTCTCAAATATAATCTGCATGTTCTGAAGCGTGATGTCGTGACATCCGGTACGACATCTGGCATTGGTATCAGAATTTCAATTGGTATCAGAGCAGGCACTCGAAATCACTGAGTGAGATCTAGGGAGATAAATTCTGATGAACATGGAGAAAGAAGGAGGACCAGTGAACAGACCACCAATCCTGGATGGAACCAACTATGAATACTGGAAAGCAAGGATGGTGGCCTTCCTCAAATCACTGGATAGCAGAACCTGGAAAGCTGTCATCAAAGGCTGGGAACATCCCAAGATGCTGGACACAGAAGGAAAGCTCACAAATGAATTGAAGCCAGAAGAAGACTGGACAAAAGAAGAAGACGAATTGGCACTTGGAAACTCCAAAGCCTTGAATGCTCTATTCAATGGAGTTGACAAGAATATCTTCAGACTGATCAACACATGCACAGTGGCCAAGGATGCATGGGAGATCCTGAAAACCACTCATGAAGGAACCTCCAAAGTGAAGATGTCCAGATTGCAACTATTGGCCACAAAATTCGAAAATCTGAAGATGAAGGAGGAAGAGTGTATTCATGACTTCCACATGAACATTCTTGAAATTGCCAATGCTTGCACTGCCTTGGGAGAAAGGATGACAGATGAAAAGCTGGTGAGAAAGATCCTCAGATCCTTGCCTAAGAGATTCGACATGAAAGTCACTGCAATAGAGGAGGCCCAAGACATTTGCAACATGAGAGTAGATGAACTCATTGGTTCCCTTCAAACCTTTGAGCTAGGACTCTCGGATAGAACTGAAAAGAAGAGCAAGAACCTGGCGTTCGTGTCCAATGATGAAGGAGAAGAAGATGAGTATGACCTGGATACTGATGAAGGTCTGACTAATGCAGTTGTGCTCCTTGGAAAACAGTTCAACAAAGTGCTGAACAGAATGGACAGGAGGCAGAAACCACATGTCCGGAACATCCCTTTCGACATCAGGAAAGGTAGTGAATACCAGAAAAGGTCAGATGAAAAGCCCAGTCACAGCAAAGGAATTCAATGCCGTGGGTGTGAAGGCTTTGGACACATCAAAGCTGAATGTCCCACTCATCTCAAGAAGCAGAGGAAAGGACTTTCTGTATGTCGGTCTGATGATACAGAGAGTGAACAAGAAAGTGATTCTGACAGAGATGTGAATGCACTCACTGGGAGATTTGAATCTGCTGAAGATTCAAGTGATGCAGATAGTGAAATCACTTTTGATGAGCTTGCTATATCCTATAGAGAACTATGCATCAAAAGTGATAAAATTCTTCAGCAAGAAGCACAACTAAAGAAGGTCATTGCAAATCTGGAGGCTGAGAAGGAGGCACATGAAGAGGAGATCTCTGAGCTTAAAGGAGAAGTTGTTTTTCTGAACTCTAAACTGGAAAACATGACCAAATCAATAAAGATGCTGAATAAAGGCTCAGATATGCTTGATGAGGTGCTACAGCTTGGGAAGAATGTTGGAAACCAGAGAGGACTTGGGTTTAATCATAAATCTGCTGGCAGAATAACCATGACAGGATTTGTTCCTGCCAAAAACAGCACTGGAGCCACGATGTCACAACATCGGTCTCGACATCATGGAACGCAGCAGAAAAAGAGCAAAAGAAAGAAATGGAGGTGTCACTACTGTGGCAAGTATGGTCACATAAAGCCCTTTTGCTATCATCTACATGGCCATCCACATCATGGAACTCAAAGCAGCAACAGCAGAAGGAAGATGATGTGGGTTCCAAAACACAAGACTGTTAGTCTTGTTGTTCATACTTCACTTAGAGCATCAGCTAAGGAAGATTGGTACCTAGATAGCGGCTGTTCCAGACACATGACAGGAGTCAAAGAATTCCTGGTGAACATTGAACCTTGCTCCACTAGCTATGTGACATTTGGAGATGGCTCTAAAGGAAAGATCACTGGAATGGGAAAGCTAGTCCATGATGGACTTCCTAGTCTGGACAAAGTACTGCTGGTGAAGGGACTGACTGCAAACTTGATCAGCATCAGTCAGCTGTGTGATGAAGGATTCAATGTAAACTTCACAAAGTCAGAATGCTTGGTGACAAATGAGAAGAGTGAAGTTCTAATGAAGGGCAGCAGATCAAAGGACAACTGTTACCTATGGACACCTCAAGAAACCAGTTACTCCTCCACATGTCTATTCTCCAAAGAAGATGAAGTCAAAATATGGCATCAAAGATTTGGACATCTGCACTTAAGAGGCATGAAGAAAATCATTGACAAAGGTGCTGTTAGAGGCATTCCCAATCTGAAAATAGAAGAAGGCAGAATCTGTGGTGAATGTCAGATTGGAAAGCAAGTCAAGATGTCCCACCAGAAGCTTCAACATCAGACCACTTCCAGGGTGCTGGAACTACTTCACATGGACTTGATGGGGCCTATGCAAGTTGAAAGCCTTGGAGGAAAGAGGTATGCCTATGTTGTTGTGGATGATTTCTCCAGATTTACCTGGGTCAACTTTATCAGAGAGAAATCAGACACCTTTGAAGTATTCAAAGAGTTGAGTCTAAGACTTCAAAGAGAAAAAGACTGTGTCATCAAGAGAATTAGGAGTGATCATGGCAGAGAGTTTGAAAACAGCAAGTTTACTGAATTCTGCACATCTGAAGGGATCACTCATGAGTTCTCTGCAGCCATTACACCACAACAAAATGGCATAGTTGAAAGGAAAAACAGGACTTTGCAAGAGGCTGCTAGGGTCATGCTTCATGCCAAAGAACTTCCCTATAATCTCTGGGCTGAAGCCATGAATACAGCATGCTACATCCACAACAGAGTCACACTTAGAAGAGGGACTCCAACCACACTGTATGAAATCTGGAAAGGGAGGAAGCCAACTGTCAAGCACTTCCACATCTTTGGAAGTCCATGTTACATTTTGGCAGATAGAGAGCAAAGGAGAAAGATGGATCCCAAGAGTGATGCAGGGATATTCTTGGGATACTCTACAAACAGCAGAGCATATAGAGTATTCAACTCCAGAACCAGGACTGTGATGGAATCCATCAATGTGGTTGTTGATGATCTAACTCCAGCAAGAAAGAAGGATGTCGAAGAAGATGTCAGAACATCGGGAGACAATGTAGCAGATACAGCTAAAAGTGCAGAAAATGCAGAAAACTCTGATTCTACTACAGATGAACCAAACATCAACCAACCTGACAAGAGACCCTCCATTAGAATCCAGAAGATGCATCCCAAGGAGCTGATTATAGGAGATCCAAACAGAGGAGTCACTACAAGATCAAGGGAGATTGAGATTGTCTCCAATTCATGTTTTGTCTCCAAAATTGAGCCCAAGAATGTGAAAGAGGCACTGACTGATGAGTTCTGGATCAATGCTATGCAAGAAGAATTGGAGCAATTCAAAAGGAATGAAGTCTGGGAGCTAGTTCCTAGACCCGAGGGAACTAATGTGATTGGCACCAAGTGGATCTTCAAGAACAAAACCAATGAAGAAGGTGTTATAACCAGAAACAAGGCCAGACTTGTTGCTCAAGGCTACACTCAGATTGAAGGTGTAGACTTTGATGAAACTTTTGCCCCAGTTGCTAGACTTGAGTCCATCAGATTGTTACTTGGTGTAGCTTGCATCCTCAAATTCAAGCTGTACCAGATGGATGTGAAGAGCGCGTTTCTGAATGGATACCTGAATGAAGAAGCCTATGTGGAGCAGCCAAAGGGATTTGTAGATCCAACTCATCCAGATCATGTATACAGGCTCAAGAAGGCTCTCTATGGATTGAAGCAAGCTCCAAGAGCTTGGTATGAAAGGCTAACAGAGTTCCTTACTCAGCAAGGGTATAGGAAGGGAGGAATTGACAAGACTCTCTTTGTTAAACAAGATGCTGAAAACTTGATGATAGCACAGATATATGTTGATGACATTGTGTTTGGAGGGATGTCGAATGAGATGCTTCGACATTTTGTCCAACAGATGCAATCTGAATTTGAGATGAGTCTTGTTGGAGAGCTGACTTATTTTCTGGGACTCCAAGTGAAGCAGATGGAAGACTCCATATTCCTCTCACAAAGCAAGTATGCAAAGAACATTGTCAAGAAGTTTGGGATGGAAAATGCCAGCCATAAAAGAACACCTGCACCTACTCACTTGAAGCTGTCAAAGGATGAAGCTGGCACCAGTGTTGATCAAAGTCTGTACAGAAGCATGATTGGGAGCTTACTATATTTAACAGCTAGCAGACCTGACATCACCTATGCAGTAGGTGTTTGTGCAAGATATCAAGCCAATCCTAAGATAAGTCACTTGAATCAAGTAAAGAGAATTCTGAAATATATAAATGGCACCAGTGACTATGGGATTATGTACTGTCATTGTTCAGATTCAATGCTGGTTGGGTATTGTGATGCTGATTGGGCTGGAAGTGCAGATGACAGAAAAAGCACTTCTGGTGGATGTTTCTATCTGGGCAACAATCTTATTTCATGGTTCAGCAAGAAGCAGAACTGTGTGTCCCTATCTACTGCAGAAGCAGAGTATATTGCAGCAGGAAGCAGCTGTTCACAACTAGTTTGGATGAAGCAGATGCTCAAGGAGTACAATGTCGAACAAGATGTCATGACATTGTTCTGTGACAACTTGAGTGCTATTAATATTTCTAAAAATCCTGTTCAACATAGCAGAACCAAGCACATTGACATTAGACATCACTATATTAGAGATCTTGTTGATGATAAAGTGATCACACTGAAGCATGTTGACACTGAGGAACAAATAGCAGA
Organism: Glycine soja; assembly: GCF_004193775.1. Lineage (NCBI taxonomy): Eukaryota > Viridiplantae > Streptophyta > Magnoliopsida > Fabales > Fabaceae > Glycine > Glycine soja. Next base: position 20,455 of record NW_021143990.1, read on the forward strand.
TATTTTCACAAAGGCATTGGATGCAAATCAGTTTGAAAAACTGAGGGGCAAGCTGGGCATTTGTCTGCTAGAAGACTTATAGCAATTACTTCTATTTGAATGTGCTCAAACGTTAATAGCACATTCATTACTGGGCCAAAACAGATTCGACCGTTGCTTCACACGCCCCTCTACATTCTTCATTCAAATTTATATTTTCGTGGCATTCTTGTTTTCATCAGCATTCCCCAACACCTCTCGGAATTTCACGAAACCATTTCAAAAGCTCTGCTTCTCCATGGCTACCTCACCAAAAGAAACTTCAGCTTCTGGTTCACCCTCTGTACCATCATCTCCGCACCAGGAACAACCTGAATTCAACATCCAACCCATACAAATAATTCCTGGTCAAGCCCCTGTTCCTGAGAAACTGGTTCCCAAAAGACAACAGGGAGTGAAGATTTCTGAAAACCCTAGCCCTGCAACAAGTCCTAGGGAAGTAGACACAGAGATGGATAAGAAGATCCGCAGTATTGTGAGTAACATTCTGAAAAATGCTTCTGTCCCTGATGCTGATGAAGATGTTCCAACATCTTCCACCCCAAATGCTGAAGTCCTCTCTTCCCCCAGCAAAGAGAGATCAACAGAGGAAGATGATCAAACCACAGAGGAGACCCCTGCACCACGGGCACCAGAACCTGCTCCAGGTGACCTCATTGACCTAGAAGAAGTAGAATCTGATGAGGAACCCATTGCCAACAAGTTGGCACCTGGCATTGCAGAAAGATTACAAAGCCGAAAGGGAAAAACCCCCATTAAGAGGTCTGGACGAATCAAAACTATGGCACAGAAGAAGAGCACTCCGATCACTCCTACCACATCCAGACGGAGCAAAGTTGCAATCCCTTCCAAGAAGAGGAAAGAAATTTCCTCATCTGATTCTGATGATGATGTCGAACTAGATGTTCCCGACATCAAGAAGGCCAAGACATCAGGGAAAAAGGTGCCTGGAAATGTCCCTGATGCACCATTGGACAACATCTCATTCCACTCCATTGGGAATGTTGAAAGGTGGAAATTTGTGTATCAACGCAGACTTGCCTTGGAAAGAGAACTGGGAAGAGATGCCTTGGATTGCAAGGAGATCATGGACCTCATCAAGGCTGCTGGACTGCTGAAAACTGTCACCAAGTTGGGAGACTGCTATGAAAGTCTAGTCAGGGAATTCATTGTCAACATTCCCTCTGACATAACAAACAGAAAGAGTGATGAGTATCAAAGAGTGTTTGTCAGAGGAAAATGTGTTAGATTCTCCCCTGCTGTAATCAACAAATACCTTGACAGACCAACAGATGGAGTGGTAGATATTGCTGTCTCTGAGCATCAAATTGCCAAGGAAATCACTGCCAAACAAGTCCAGCATTGGCCAAAGAAAGGGAAGCTTTCTGCAGGGAAGCTAAGTGTGAAGTATGCAATCCTGCATAGGATTGGCGCTGCAAACTGGGTACCCACCAATCATACTTCCACTGTTGCCACAGGTTTGGGTAAATTTCTGTATGCTGTTGGAACCAAGTCCAAATTTAATTTTGGAAACTATATTTTTGATCAAACTGTTAAGCATTCAGAATCCTTTGCTGTCAAATTACCCATTGCCTTCCCAACTGTATTGTGTGGCATTGTGTTGAGTCAACATCCCAATATTTTAAACTACACTGACTCTGTGATGAAGAGAGAATCTCCTCTATCCCTGCATTACAAACTGTTTGAGGGGACACATGTCCCAGACATTGTCCCGACATCAGGGAAAGCTGCTGCTTCAGGAGCTGTGTCCAAGGATGCCTTGATTGCTGAACTCAAGGACACATACAAGGTGCTGGAAGCAACCATCAAAGCCACCACAGAGAAGAAAATGGAGCTGGAACGCCTGATCAAAAGGCTCTCAGACAGAGGCATTGATGATGGAGAAGCAGCTGAGGAAGAAGAAGCAGCTGAGGAAGAAGAAGAAGCTGAGGAAGAAGAAGAAGCAGCTGAGGAAGAGGAAGATGCAGCAGAGGATACAGAATCAGATGATGATTCTGAAGCCACCCCATGACCATCAGACCTTTATTTTTACTTTTTACTCTTACTAGCTATAGGGGCATGTCCCTTTGAACAATGGATTACTATTGGTCTGTAATATTTGCACTTTAAGTTCATGCATTCTACTTTTGTCAAATTCTGTCTAAAAAGGGGGAGTAATAATAGTTATGTATGCATGATTTTGAGTAGTAGGATACTATGTATGCAATAGTAGTATTATGCATGATTTATGATTGTGAGAAGTAGGATACGATGTATGCATGATTCATGATTTTGAGGGGGAGTTGTATGTATATGATTTTGAGGGGGAGACTGCTGCTGCTGATGATGACTGATGTAAGCTACTAGTAGCTGAGCATGGAGACAGGGGGAGCAGAAAGCTGATGTCACATGAGATGTCTTGACATCCTGGAAAAGACTAGTAGCTGATAGAAGATGCTGCAGTGAACTGCTTCACAGCAGTAGGAGCATGAAGACAGGGGGAGCAGAAAGCTGATGTCACATGAGATGTCTTGACATCCTGGAAAAGACTAGTAGCTGATAGAAGATGCTGCAGTGAACTGCTTCACAGCAGTAGGAGCATGAAGACAGGGGGAGCAGAAAGCTGATGTCACGTGAGATGTCTTGACATCCTGGAAACGACTTACAACTTGCAGAATTTTGCTGTTACCACTACAGATACCGCTGTGCTTGATTACTCTGATAATGAAAGTTGCTGATCCCACTTGCATAACTGCTCGTACCTGCTCAGGAAGTGTCTAAGTATGTTTTAGACAAAATTTGCCAAAGGGGGAGATTGTTAGTGCTTAGCTCTACTGAGTTTTAAAAGATTGGCTAAGATTTTGTTAAAACATAAGCACTTAGACAATGAAGGAAAGCTGGAGTTGCTGCACATGATGTCCAACATTATGTCAAGGAGTAAGATCGGGCTGCACAATGCACAAGGCAAGATAAAATGTCAAATGAAGAATTGAAGCTGTAGGATCCACGATGTCGGATACAATGTCCAGGACATCCTGCCCGAAAATACTGAAGTTGCTGCACAATGCACAATGCAGGATCCACGATGTCGGATACAATGTCCAGGACATCCTGCCCGAAAATACTGGAGTTGCTGCACAATGCACAATGCAGGATCCACGATGTCGGATACAATGTCCAGGACATCCTGCCTGAAAATACTGGACACATAAATCTGTTATATCTTTAACAGATTATTGTGCAGTTAGCAGCAGATAAGATGATCTATCTTTAGGAACGAATTAAAAGATAATTAAAGTTCGAATTACAAACTTGAATAGTTCGTTCAGAGATTAAAGATTAAAGATAAAAACTAAAAGATCAAACTGTATCTTTTAGATCTTTAAGTGCAGATTTTCAGGAAAATGATAGATCTCATCCAGCACAAGTAGTTGCAGCCCAGAAACGCACACTGCTATATAAACATGAAGGCTGCACGAGTTTTCTACCAAGTCCGGGATTGAAGAGTTATTTTGTGAGTTTTGGGACTTGAGTGTTTTGTGAGCCACCTTGATGCTACCCTAACATCAAGTGTTGGACCTGAGTGTGTAGAGTTGATCTCTTTTGTTCAGAGAGCAATCTCTGGTGTGTATTTGATTTAATTGTAAACACGGGAGAGTGATTGAGAGGGAGTGAGAGGGGTTCTCATATCTAAGAGTGGCTCTTAGGTAGAGATTGCACGGGTAGTGGTTAGGTGAGAAGGTTGTAAACAGTGGCTGTTAGATCTTCGAACTAACACTATTTTAGTGGATTTCCTCCCTGGCTTGGTAGCCCCCAGATGTAGGTGACGTTGCACCGAACTGGGTTAACAATTCTCTTGTGTTATTTACTTGTTTAATCGGTTCATACTCTCAAATATAATCTGCATGTTCTGAAGCGTGATGTCGTGACATCCGGTACGACATCTGGCATTGGTATCAGAATTTCACTTATGACCATTCGAATTTGTCGACAGCTTCCGTTGTTCAATTTCGAGCGTCTCGATATATTATGTCCCCGAATCGGACATCCAAGTCAAATTTTATGACCATTCGAATTTGTCGAGAGCTTCCGTTGTTCAATTTTGAGCGTCTAGATGAGTTATGTCCGCGAATCGGACATCCTGTGAAAAGTTATGACCATTTGAATTTCTCGAGTGCTTCCGTTGTTCAATTTCGAGCATCTCGATATATTATGTCCCCGAATCAGACATCCGAGTGAAATATTATGACCATTCGAATTTGTTGAGAGCTTCCGTTGTTCAATTTCGAGCGTCTAGATGATTTATGTCTGCGAATCGGACATCCTGTGAAAAGTTATGACCATTTGAATTTCTCGACTGCTTCCGTTGTTCAATTTCAAGCGTCTCGATATTTATGTCCCCGAATCAGACATCGGAGTGAAATGTTATGACCATTCGAATTTCTCGAGAGCATCTGTTGTTCAATTTTGAGTGTCTAGATGAGTTATGTCTGTGAATCGGACATCCTGTGAAAAGTTATGACCATTTGAATTTCTCGAGTGCTTTCGTTGTTTAATTTCAAGCGTGTCGATATTTTATGTCCTCAAATCAGACATCGGAGTGAAATGTTATTTCCATTCGAATTTGTCGAGAGCTTCCATTGTTCAATTTCGATCGTCTCGATATATTATGTCCCCGAATCAGTCTTCTGTGTGAAAAGTTAGGACCATTCGAATTTCTGGACAACTTCTGTTGTTCAATTTCGAGCGTCTCGATATATTATGTGCCCGAATCGGACATTTGTGTGAAAAGTTATGACCATTCGAATTTGTCGAGAGCCTCCGTTGTTCAATTTCGAGCGTCTTGATATATTATGTCCTCGAATCGGACATCCAAGTGAAATTATATGACCATTCGAATTTCTCGAGAGCTTCCGTTGTTCAATTTCGAGCTTCTAGATGAGTTATGTCCGTGAATCGGACATCCTGTGAAAAGTTATGGCCATTTGAATTTCTCGAGTGCTTCCGTTGTTCAATTTCGAGCATCTCGATATATTATGTCCCCGAATCAGACATCCGAGTGAAATGTTATGACCATTCGAATTTGTTGAGAGCTTCCGTTGTTCAATTTCGAGCGTCTAGATGATTTATGTCTGCGAATCGGACATCCTGTGAAAAGTTATGACCATTCGAATTTCTCGAGTGCTTCCGTTGTTCAATTTCAAGCGTCTCGATATTTTATGTCCCCGAATCAGACATCGGAGTGAAATGTTATGACCATTCGAATTTCCCGAGAGTTTCCGTTGTTCAATTTCGAGCTTCTAGATGAGTTATGTCCGTGAATCGGACATCCTGTGAAAAGTTATGACCATTTGTTTTTCTCGAGTGCTTCCGTTGTTCAATTTAAAGCGTCTCGATATTTTATGTCCCCGAATCAGACATCGGAGTGAAATGTTATGACCATTCGAATTTGTCGAGAGCTTCCATTGTTCAATTTCGAGCGTCTCGATATATTATGTCCCCGAATCAGTCTTCTGTGTGAAAAGTTAGGACCATTCGAATTTCTGGACAGCTTCTATTGTTCAATTTCGAGCGTCTCGATATATTATGTGCTCGAATCGGACAATTGTTTTAAAAGTTATGACCATTCGAATTTGTCGAGAGCCGCTGTTGTTCAATTTCGAGCGTCTTGATATATTATGTCCTCGAATCGGACATCCAAGTAAAATTATATGACCATTCGAATTTCTCGAGAGCTTCCGTTGTTCAATTTCGAGCTTCTAGATGAGTTATGTCCGTCAATCAGACATCATGAGAAAAGTTATGACCATTCGAATTTGTCGAGAGCTTCCGTTGTTCAATTTCGAGCGTCTAGATGAGTTATGTCACCGAATCGGACATCCGTGTGAAAAGTTATGACCATTCGAATTTGTCGAGAGCTTCCGTTTTTCAATTTCGAGCGTCTAGATGAGTTATGTCCGCGAATCGGACATCCTGTGAAAAGTTATGACCATTTGAATTTCTCTGGTGCTTCCGTTGTTCAATTTCAAGCGTCTCGATATTTTATGTCCTCGAATCAGACATCGGAGTGAAATGTTATGACCATTCAAATTTGTCGAGAGCTTCCGTTGTTCAATTTCGAGCGTCTCGATATATTATGTCCCCGAATCGGACTTCCGAGTGAAATTTTATGACCATTCGAATTTTTCGAGAGCTTCCGTTGTTCAATTTCGAGAGTCTAGGTGACTTATGTCCGCGAATCGGACATCCTGTGAAAAGTTACGACCATTTGAATTTTTCGAGTGCTTCCGTTGTTCAATTTCGAGGGTCTCGATATTTTATGTCCCCGAATCAGACATCCGTGTGAAAAGTTATGACCATTCGAATTTGTCGAGAGCTTCCGTTGTTCAATTTCGAGCGTCTAGATGAGTTATGTCACCGAATCGGACATCCGTGTGAAAAGTTATGACCATTGGACTTTGTCGAGAGCTTCCGTTGTTCAATTTCGAGCGTCTCGATATATTATGTCCCCGAATCGGTCTTCTGTGTGAAAAGTTAGGACCATTCGAATTTCTGGACAGCTTCTGTTGTTGAATTTCGAACGTCTCGATATATTATGTCCCCGAATCGGACATTTGTGTGAAAACTTATGACCATTCGAATTTGTCGAGAGCTTCCGTTGTTCAATTTCGAGCGTCTAGATAAGTTATGTCACCGAATCAGACATCCGTGTGAAAAGTTATGACCATTTGAATTTGTCGATAGCTTCCGTTGTTCAATTTCTAGCGTCTCGATATATTATGTCCCCGAATCAGATATTTGTTTGAAAGGTTTTGACCATTAAAATTTCCCGAGAGCATCCGTTGTTCAATTTCTAGCGTCTCGATATATTATGTCCCCGAATCAGACATCCGAGTGAAATGTTATGACCATTCGAATTTGTTGAGAGCTTCCGTTGTTCAATTTCGAGCGTCTAGATGAGTTATGTCTGCGAATCGGGCATCCTGTGAAAAGTTATGACCATTTGAATTTCTCGAGTGCTTCCGTTGTTCAATTTCGAGCGTCTCGATTTTTTATATCCTCGAATCAGACATCCGAGTGAAATGTTATGACCATTCGAATTTGTCGAGAGCTTCCGTTGTTCAATTTCGAGCGTCTAGATGAGTTATGTCACCGAATCGGACATCCGTGGGAAAAGTTATGACCATTCGAATTTGTCGAGAGCTTCCGTTGTTCAATTTCGAGCGTCTAGATGAGTTATGTCACCGAATCGGACATCCGTGTGAAAAGTTATGACCATTGGACTTTGTCGAGAGCTTCCGTTGTTCAATTTCGAGCGTCTCGATATATTATGTCCCCGAATCGGTCTTCTGTGTGAAAAGTTAGGACCATTCGAATTTCTGGACAGCTTCCGTTGTTGAATTTCGAGCGTGTCGATATATTATGTCCCCGAATCAGACATCTGTTTGAAAAGTTATGACCATTCAAATTTCCCGAGAGCATCCGTTGTTCAATTTCTAGCGTCTCGATATATTATGTCCCCGAATCGGACATTTGTGTGAAAACTTATGACCATTCGAATTTGTCGAGAGCTTCCGTTGTTCAATTTCGAGCGTCTAGATGAGTTATGTCTGCGAATCGGACATCCTGTGAAAAGTTATGACCATTTGAATTTGTCGAGAGCTTCTGTTGTTCAATTTCGAGCATCTCGATATATTATGTCCCCGAATCGGACATCTGAGTGAAATTTTATGACCATTCAAATTTCTCGAGAGCTTCCGTTGTTCAATTTCGAGCGTCTAGGTGAGTTATGTCCGCGAATCGGACATCCTGTGAAAAGTTATGACCATTCGAATTTCGAGAGTGCTTCCGTTGTTCAATTTCGAGCGTCTCGATATTTTATGTCCTCGAATCAGACATCCGAGTGAAATGTTATGACCATTCGAATTTGTCGAGAGCTTCCGTTGTTCAATTTCGAGCGTCTAGATGAGTTATGTCACCGAATCGGACATCCGTGTGAAAAGTTATGACCATTCGAATTTGTTGAGAGCTTCCGTTGTTCAATTTCGAGTGTCTAGATGACTTATGTCACCGAATCGGACATCCGAGTGAAATGTTATGACCATTCGAATTTGTCGAGAGCTTCCGTTGTTCAATTTCGAGCGTCTCGATATATTATGTCCCCGAATCGGACATCCAAGTGAAATTTTATGACCATTCGAATTTGTCGAGAGCTTCCGTTGTTCAATTTCGAGCGTCTAGATGAGTTATGTCCGCGAATCGGACATCCTGTGAAAAGTTATGACCATTTGAATTTCTCGAGTGCTTCCGTTGTTCAATTTCGAGCGTCTCGATATATTATGTCCCCGAATCAGACATCCGAGTGAAATGTTATGACCATTCGAATTTGTCGAGAGCTTCCGTTGTTCAATTTCGGGCGTCTAGATGAGTTATGTCACCGAATCGGACATCCGTGTGAAAAGTTATGACCATTCGAATTTGTTGAGAGCTTCCGTTGTTCAATTTCGAGTGTCTAGATGAGTTATGTCCCCGAATCGGTCTTCTGTGTGAAAAGTTTGGACCATTCGAATTTCTGGACAGCTTCTGTTGTTCAATTTCGAGCGTCTCGATATATTATGTCCCCGAATCGGACATTTGTGTGAAAAGTTATGACCATTCGAATTTGTCGAGAGCTTCCGTTGTTCAATTTCGGGCGTCTAGATGAGTTATGTCCCCGAATCGGACATCCGTGTGAAAAGTTATGACCATTCGAATTTGTTGAGAGCTTCCGTTGTTCAATTTCGAGTGTCTAGATGAGTTATGTCCCCGAATCGGTCTTCTGTGTGAAAAGTTTGGACCATTCGAATTTCTGGACAGCTTCTGTTGTTCAATTTCGAGCGTCTCGATATATTATGTCCCCGAATCGGACATTTGTGTGAAAAGTTATGACCATTCGAATTTGTCGAGAGCTTCCGTTGTTCAATTTCGAGCGTCTAGATGAGTTATGTCACCGAATCGGACTTCCGTGTGAAAAGTTATGACCATTTGAATTTGTCGATAGCTTCCGTTGTTCAATTTCTAGCGTCTCGATATATTATGTCCCCGAATCAGACATTTGTTTGAAAGGTTTTGACCATTAAAATTTCCCGAGAGCATCCGTTGTTCAATTTCTAGCGTCTCGATATATTATGTCCCCGAATCAGACATCCGAGTGAAATGTTATGACCATTCAAATTTGTCGAGAGCTTCCATTGTTCAATTTCGAGCGTCTAGATGAGTTATGTCATCGAATTGGACATCCGTGTGAAAAGTTATGACCATTCGAATTTGTCGAGAGCTTCCGTTGTTCAATTTCGAGCGTCTCGATATATTATGTCCCCGAATCGGACATCTGAGTGAAATTTTATGACCATTCGAATTTGTCGAGAGCTTCCGTTGTTCAATTTCGAGCGTCTAGATGAGTTATGTCACCGAATCGGACATCCGTGTGAAAAGTTATGACCATTTGAATTTGTCGATAGCTTCCGTTGTTCAATTTCGAGCGTCTCGATATATTATGTCCCCGAATCGGACATCTGTGTGAAAAGTTATGACCATTCGAATTGGTCGAGAGCTTCCGTTGTTCAATTTCGAGCGTGTCGATATATTATGTCACCGAATCGGACATCCGTGTGAAAAGTTATGACGATTCAAATTTGTCGAAAGCTTATGTTGTTCAATTTCGAGAGTGTCGATATATTATGTCCCCGAATTGGACGTCCAAGTTAAATTTTATGACCATTCGAATTTGTCGAGAGCTTCCGTTGTTCAATTTTGAGCGTCTAGATGAGTTATGTCTGCGAATCGGACATCCTGTGAAAAGTTATGACCATTTGAATTTCTCGAGTGCTTCCGTTGTTCAATTTCGAGCGTCTCGATATATTATGTCCCCGAATCGGTCTTCTGTGTGAAAAGTTAGGACCATTCGAATTTCTGGATAGCTTCCGTTGTTCAATTTCGAGCGTCTCGATATATTATGTCCCCGAATCGGACATCTGAGTGAAATTTTATGACCATTCGAATTTGTCGAGAGCTTCCGTTGTTCAATTTCAAGCGTCTAGATGAGTTATGTCTGTGAATCGGGCATCCTGTGAAAAGTTATGACCATTCGAATTTCTCGAGAGCTTCCGTTGTTCAATTTCGAGCGTCTAGATGAGTTATGTCACCGAATCGGACATCCGTGTGAAAAGTTATGACGATTCGAATTTGTCGAAAGCTTATGTTGTTCAATTTCGAGAGTGTCGATATATTATGTCCCCGAATCGGACGTCCAAGTTAAATTTCATGACCATTCGAATTTGTCGAGAGCTTCCGTTGTTCAATTTTGAGCGTCTAGATGAGTTATGTCTGCGAATCGGACATCCTGTGAAAAGTTATGACCATTTGAATTTCTCGAGTGCTTCCGTTGTTCAATTTCGATCGTCTCGATATATTATGTCCCCGAATCGGTCTTCTGTGTGAAAAGTTAGGACCATTCGAATTTCTGGATAGCTTCCGTTGTTCAATTTCGAGCGTCTCGATATATTATGTCCCCGAATCAGACATCTGTGTGAAAAGTTATGACCATGAAAATATCCCGAGAGCATCCGTTGTTCAATTTCTAGCGTCTCGATATATTATGTCCCCGAATCAGACATCCGAGTGAAATGTTATGACCATTCAAATTTGTCGAGAGCTTCCATTGTTCAATTTCGAGCGTCTAGATGAGTTATGTCATCGAATCGGACATCCGTGTGAAAAGTTATGACCATTCGAATTTATCGAGAGCTTCCGTTGTTCAATTTCGAGAGTGTCGATATATTATGTCCCCGAATCGGACATCCGTGTGAAAAGTTATGACGATTCAAATTTGTCGAAAGCTTATGTTGTTCAATTTCGAGAGTGTCGATATATTATGTCCCCGAATTGGACGTCCAAGTTAAATTTTATGACCATTCGAATTTGTCGAGAGCTTCCGTTGTTCAATTTCGAGCGTCTAGATGAGTTATGTCTGCGAATCGGACATCCTGTGAAAAGTTATGACCATTTGAATTTCTCGAGTGCTTCCGTTGTTCAATTTCGAGCGTCTCGATATATTATGTCCCCGAATCGGTCTTCTGTGTGAAAAGTTAGGACCATTCGAATTTCTGGATAGCTTCCGTTGTTCAATTTCGAGCGTCTCGATATATTATGTCCCCGAATCAGACATCTGTGTGAAAAGTTATGACCATTAAAATATCCCGAGAGCATCCGTTGTTCAATTTCTAGCGTCTCGATATATTATGTCCCCGAATCAAACATCCGAGTGAAATGTTATGACCATTCAAATTTGTCGAGAGCTTCCATTGTTCAATTTCGAGCGTCTAGATGAGTTATGTCATCGAATCGGACATCCTGTGAAAAGTTATGACCATTCGAATTTGTCGAGAGCTTCCGTTGTTCAATTTCGAGCGTCTCGATATATTATGTCCCCGAATCGGACATCTGAGTGAAATTTTATGACCATTCGAATTTGTCGAGAGCTTCCGTTGTTCAATTTCAAGCGTCTAGATGAGTTATGTCTGCGAATCGGGCATCCTGTGAAAAGTTATGACCATTCGAATTTCTCGAGAGCTTCCGTTGTTCAATTTCGAGCGTCTAGATGAGTTATGTCACCGAATCGGACATCCGTGTGAAAAGTTATGACGATTCGAATTTGTCGAAGCTTATGTTGTTCAATTTCGAGGTGTCGATATATTATGTCCCGAATCGGACGTCCAGTTAAATTTTATGACCATTCGAATTTGTCGAGAGCTTCCGTTGTTCAATTTTGAGCGTCTAGATGAGTTATGTCTGCGAATCGGACATCCTGTGAAAAGTTATGACCATTTGAATTTCTCGAGTGCTTCCGTTGTTCAATTTCGAGCGTCTCGATATATTATGTCCCCGAATCGGTCTTCTGTGTGAAAGTTAGGACCATTCGAATTTCTGGATAGCTTCCGTTGTTCAATTTCGAGCATCTCGATATATTATGTCCCCGAATCAGACATCTGTGTGAAAAGTTATGACCATTCAAATTTCCCGAGAGCATCCGTTGTTCAATTTCTAGCGTCTCGATATATTATGTCCCCGAATCAGACATCCGAGTGAAATGTTATGACCATTCAAATTTGTCGAGAGCTTCCATTGTTCAATTTCGAGCGTCTAGATGAGTTATGTCATCGAATCGGACATCCGTGTGAAAAGTTATGACCATTCGAATTTCTCGAGAGCTTCCGTTGTTCAATTTCGAGCGTCTCGATATATTATGTCCCCGAATCGGACATCTGACTGAAATTTTATGACCATTCGAATTTGTCGAGAGCTTCCGTTGTTCAATTTCAAGCGTCTAGATGAGTTATGTCTGCGAATCGGGCATCCTGTGAAAAGTTATGACAATTTGAATTTCTCGAGTGCTTCCGTTGTTCAATTTCAAGCGTCTCGATATTTTATGTCGTCAAATTAGACATCCGTGTGAAATGTTATGACCATTCGAATTTGTCGAGAGCTTCCGTTGTTCAATTTCGAGCCTCTAGATGAGTTATGTCACCGAATCGGACATCCGTGGGAAAAGTTATGACCATTCGAATTTGTCGAGAGCTTCCGTTCTTCAATTTCGAGCATCTAGATGAGTTATGTCACCGAATCGGACATCCGTGTGAAAAGTTAGGACCATTCGAATTTCTGGACAGCTTCAGTTGTTCAATTTCGAGCGTCTCGATATATTATGACCCCGAATCGGTCTTCTGTGTGAAAAGTTAGGACCATTCGAATTTCTGGACAGCTTCCGTTGTTCAATTTCTAGCGTCTCAATATATTATGTCCCCGAATCAGACATTT
>NW_021143991.1:0-57074 GCF_004193775.1 Glycine soja
AATTGAAAACGAAGCTCTAAGAAAAATCAACGACAATAACTTTTACTCGGATGTCTATTGCCGTAATATATCAAGACGCTCGAAATTGAAAACGGAAGCTCTAAGAAAAGTTAAACGATAATAACTTTTGACTCGGATGTCCGATTGTGTCCCGTAGGATATGGAGACGCTCGAAATTGAAAACTGAAGCTCTAAGCAAATTCAAAAGACAATAACTTTTGACTCGGATGTCCGATTGTGTCCCGTAGGATATCGAGACACTCGTAATATAAAACGGAAGCTCTGAGAAAAATCTAACGACAATAACTTTTAACTCGGATGTCTGATCGAGCCCTGTAATATATCAAGACGCTCGAAATTGAAAACGGAAGCTCTAAAAAAAGTTAAACGACAATAACTTTGGACTCGGATGTCCGATTGTGTCCCGTAGGATATCGAGACACTCGTAATTGAAAACAGAAGCTCTAAGAAAAATCTAACGACAATAACTTTTAACTCGGATGTCTGATCGAGCCATGTAATATATCAAGACGCTCGAAATTGAAAACAGAAGCTCTAAGAAAAGTCAAACGACAATAACTTTTAACTCGAATGTCTTATTGAGCCCTGTAATATATCGAGACGCTCGAAATTGAAAACGGAAGCTCTAAGAAAAGTTAAACGATAATAACTTTTGACTCGGATGTCCGATTGTGTCCCGTAGGATATGGAGACGCTCGAAATTGAAAACTGAAGCTCTAAGCAAATTCAAAAGACAATAACTTTTGACTCGGATGTCCGATTGTGTCCCGTAGGATATCGAGACACTCGCAATTGAAAACGGAAGCTCTGAGAAAATATCTAACGACAATAACTTTTAACTCGGATGTCTGATCGAGCCCTCTAATATATCAAGACGCTCGAAATTGAAAACGGAAGCTCTAAGAAATGTCAAACGAAAATAACTTTTAACTCGGATGTCTTATTGAGCCCTGTAATATATCGAGACACTCTAAATTGAAAACGAAAGCTCTAAGAAAAGTCAAACGACAATAACTTTTAACTCGGATGTCCAATTGAGCCTTTTAATATATCGAGACACTCTAAATTGAAAACGAAAGCTCTAAGAAAAGTCAAACGACAATAACTTTTAACTCGGATGTCCGATTGAGCCCTTTAATATATCGAGACGCTAGAAATTGAAAACGGGAGCTCTAAGAAAAGTCAAACGATAATAACTTTTGACTCGGATGTCCGATTGTGTCCCGTAGGATATCGAGACGCTCGAAATTGAAAACTGAAGCTCTAAGCAAATTCAAACGACAATAACTTTTAACTCGGATGTCTGATCGAGCCCTGTAATATATCAAGACGCTCGAAATTGAAAACTGAAGCTCTAAGAAAATTCAAACGACAATAACTTTTGACTCGGATGCCCGATTGTGTCCCGTAGGATATCGAGACGCTCGTAATTGAAAACGGGAGCTCTGAGAAAAATCAAACGACAATAACTTTTTACTCGGATGTCCGATTGAGCCCTATAATATATCGAGACGCTCAAAATTCAAAACGGAGGCTCTAAGAAAAGTCAAACGACAATAACTTTTGACTCGGATGTCCGATTGTGTCCCATAGGATATCGAGACGCTCGTAATTGAAAACGGAAGCTCTGAGAAAAATCTAACGACAATAACTTTTAACTCGGATGTCTGATCAAGCCCTGTAATATATCAAGACGCTCGAAATTGAAAACTGAAGCTCTAAGAAAATTCAAACGACAATAACTTTTGACTCGGATGTCCAATTGTGTCCCGTAGGATATCGAGACGCTCGTAATTGAAAACAGAAGCTCTGAGAAAAATCAAACGACAATAACTTTTGACTCGGATATCTGATCGAGCCCTGTAATATATCAAGACGCTCGTAATTGAAAACGGAAGCTCTAAGAAAAGTCAAACGACAATAACTTTTAACTCGGATGTCTGATCGAGCCCTATAATATATCAAGACGCTTGAAATTGAAAACGGAAGCTCTAAGAAAAGTCAAACGACAATAACTTTTAACTCGGATGTCCGATTGAGCCCTTTAATATATCGAGACGCTAGAAATTGAAAACGGGAGCTCTAAGAAAAGTCAAACGATAATAACTTTTGACTCGGATGTCCGATTGTGTCCCGTAGGATATCGAGACGCTCGAAATTGAAAACTGAAGCTCTAAGCAAATTCAAACGACAATAACTTTAGACTCGGATGTCCGATTGTGTCCCGTAGGACATCGAGACACTCGTAATTGAAAACGGAAACTCTTAGAAAAATCTAACGACAATAACTTTTAACTCGGATGTCTGATCGAGCCCTGTAATATATCAAGACACTCGAAATTGAAAACGGAAGCTCTAAGAAAAGTTAAACGACTATAACTTCTAACTCGAACGTCTTATTGAGCCCTGTAATATATCGAGACGCTCGAAATTGAAAACGGAAGCTCTAAGAAAAGTCAAACGACAATAACTTTTAACTCGGATGTCCGATTTTGTCCCGTAGGATATCGTGACACTCGTAATTGAAAACCAAAGCTCTGAGAAAAATCTAACGACAATAACTTTTAACTCGGATGTCTGATCGAGCCCTGTAATATATCAAGACGCTCGAAATTGAAAACGGAAGCTCTAAGAAAAGTCAAATGACAATAACTTTTAACTCGGATGTCCGATTGAGCCTTTTAATATATCGAGACGCTCGAAATTGAAAACGGGAGCTCTAAGAAAAGTCAAACGACAATAACTTTTAACTCAAATGTCCGATTAAGCCCTATAATATATCGAGACGCTCGAAATTGAAAACGGATGCTCTAAGAAAAGTCAAACGACAACAACTTTTGACTTGGATGTCCGATTGTGTCCTGTAGGATATCGAGACGCTCGTAATTGAAAACGGAAGCTCTGACAAAAATCTAACGACAATAACTTTTAACTCGGATGTTTGATCGAGCCCTGTAATATATCAAGACGCTCGAAATTGAAAACGGAAGCTCTAAGAAAAGTCAAACGACAATAACTTTTAACTCGGATGTCCGATTGAGCCCTTTAATATATCGAGACGCTCGAAATTTAAAACGGGAGCTCTAAGAAAAGTCGAACGACAATAACTTTTTACTCGGATGTCCGATTGAGCCCTATAATATATCGAGACGCTCAAAATTCAAAACGGAAGCTCTAAGAAAAGTCAAACGACAATAACTTTTAACTCGGTTGTCTTATTGAGCCCTGTAATATATCGAGACGCTCGAAATTGAAAACGGAAGCTCTAGGAAAAGTCCAACGACAATAACTTTTAACTCGGATGTCCGATTGAGCCCTTTAATATATCGAGACGCTAGAAATTGAAAACGGGAGCTCTAAGAAAAGTCAAACGATAATAACTTTTGACTCGGATGTCCGATTGTGTCCCGTAGGATATCGAGACGCTCGAAATTGAAAACTGAAGCTCTAAGAAAATTCAAACGACAATAACTTTAGACTCGGATGTCCGATTGTGTCCCGTAGGACATCGAGACACTCGTAATTGAAAACGGAAACTCTTAGAAAAATCTAACGACAATAACTTTTAACTCGGATGTCTGATCGAGCCCTGTAATATATCAAGACGCTCGAAATTGAAAACGGAAGCTCTAAGAAAAGTCAAACGACTATAACTTCTAACTCGAACGTCATATTGAGCCCTGTAATATATCGAGACGCTCGAAATTGAAAACGGAAGCTCTAAGAAAAGTCAAACGACAATAACTTTTAACTCGGATGTCGGATTGAGCCCTTTAATATATCGAGACGCTAGAAATTGAAAACGGGAGCTCTAAGAAAAGTCAAACGATAATAACTTTTGACTCGGATGTCCGATTGTGTCCCGTAGGATATCGAGACACTCGTAATTGAAAATGGAAGCTCTTAGAAAAATCTAACGACAATAACTTTTAACTCGGATGTCTGATCGAGCCCTGTAATATATCAAGACGCTCGAAATTGAAAACGGAAGCTACAAGAAAAGTCAAACGACAATAACTTTTAACTCGGATGTCCTATTGAGCCCTGTAATATATCAAGACGCTTAAAATTGAAAACATAAGCTCTCAGAAAAGTCAAACCCCAATAACTTTTAACTCGGATGTCCGATTGAGCCCTTTAATATATCGAGACGCTCGAAATTGAAAACGGGAGCTCTAAGAAAAGTCAAACGATAATAACTTTTGACTCGGATGTCCGATTGTGTCCCGTAGGATATCGAGACCCTCGTAATTGAAAATGGAAGCTCTGAGAAAAATCTAGCGACAATAACTTTTAACTCGGATGTCTTATCGAGCCCTGTAATATATTGAGACGCTCGAAATTGAAAACAGAAGCTCTAAGAAAAGTCAAACGCCAATAACTTTTAACTCGGATTTCCGATTGAGCCCTGTAATATATCGAGACGCTCGAAATTGAAAACCGGAGCTCTAAGAAAAGTCAAACGACAATAACTTTTAACTCGGATGTCGGATTGAGCCCTATAATATATCGAGACGCTCGAAACTTAAAACGGAAGCTCTAAGAAAAGTCAAACGACAACAACTTTTGACTCGGATGTCCGATTGTGTCTCGTAGGATATCGAGACGCTCGTAATTGAAAACGGAAGCTCTGAGAAAAATCTAACGACAATAACTTTTAACTCGGATGTCTTATTGAGCCCTGTAATATATCGAGACGCTCGAAATTAAAAACAGAAGCTCTAAGAAAAGTCAAACACCAATAACTTTTAACTCGGATGTCCGATTGAGCCCTTTAATATATCGAGACGCTAGAAATTGAAAACGGGAGCTCTAAGAAAAGTCAAACGATAATAACTTTTGACTCGGATGTCCGATTGTGTCCCGTAGGATATCGAGACGCTCGTAATTCAAAACAGAAGCTCTGAGAAAAATCAAACGACAATAACTTTTAACTCGGATGTCCGATTGAGCCCTGTAATATATCGAGAAGCTCGAAATTGATAACCGAAGCTCTAAGAAAAGTCAAACGACAACAACTTTTGACTAGGATGTCCGATCGAGAAAAATCTAACGACAATAACTTTTAACTCGGATGTTTGATCGAGCCATGTAATATATCAAGACGCTCGAAATTGAAAACGGAAGCTCTAAGAAAAGTCAAACGACAATAACTTTTAACTCGGATGTCTTATTGAGCCCTGTAATATATCGAGACGCTCGAAATTGAAAACGGAAGCTCTAGGAAAAGTCAAACGACAATAACTTTTAACTCGGATGTCCGATTGAGCCCTTTAATATATCGAGACGCTAGAAATTGAAAACGGGAGCTCTAAGAAAAGTCAAACGATATTAACTTTTGACTCGGATGTCCGATTGTGTCCCGTAGGATATCGAGACGCTCGTAATTCAAAACAGAAGCTCTGAGAAAAATCAAACGACAATAACTTTTAACTCGGATGTCCGATTGAGCCCTGTAATATATCGAGAAGCTCGAAATTGATAACCGAAGCTCTAAGAAAAGTCAAACGACAACAACTTTTGACTAGGATGTCCGATCGAGAAAAATCTAACGACAATAACTTTTAACTCGGATGTCTGATCGAGCCCTGTAATATATCAAGACGCTCGAAATTGAAAATGGAAGCCCTAAGAAAAGTCAAATGACAATAACTTTTAACTCGGATGTCTTATTGAGCCCTGTAATATATCGAGACGCTCGAAATTGAAAACGGAAGCTCTAAGAAAAGTCAAACGACAATAACTTTTAACTCGGATGTCCGATTGAGCCCTTTAATATATCGAGACGCTAGAAATTGAAAACGGGAGCTCTAAGAAAAGTCAAACGATAATAACTTTTGACTCGGATGTCCGATTGTGTCCAGTAGGATATCGAGACGCTCGAAATTGAAAACTGAAGCTCTAAGCAAATTCAAACGACAATAACTTTTGACTCGGATGTCCGATTGTGTCCCGTAGGATATCGAGACACTCGTAATTGAAAACGGATGCTCTGAGAAAAATCTAACGACAATAACTTTTAACTCGGATGTCTGATCGAGCCCTGTAATATATCAAGACGCTCGAAATTGAAAACGGAAGCTCTAAGAAAAGTCAAACGACTATAACTTTTAACTCGGATGTCTTATTGAGCCCTGTAATATATCGAGTCGCTTAAAATTGAAAACCGAAGCTCTAAGAAAAGTCAAACGCCAATAACTTTTAACTCGGATTTCTGATCGACCCATGTAATATATCAAGACACTCTAAATTGAAAACGGAAGCTCTAAAAAAAGTCAAACGACAATAACTTTTTACTCGGATGTCCGATTGTGTCCCGTAGGATATCGAGATGCTCGTAATTGAAAACGGAAGCTCTGAGAAAAATCTAACGACAATAACTTTTAACTCGGATGTCTGATCGAGCCGTGTAATATATCAAGACGCTCGAAATTGAAAACGGAAGCTCTAAGAAAAGTCAAACGACTATAACTTTTAACTCGGATGTCTTATTGAGCCCTCTAATATATCGAGTCGCTTAAAATTGAAAACAGAAGCTCTAAGAAAAGTCAAACGCCAATAACTTTTAACTCGGATTTCTGATCGAGCCATGTAATATATCAAGACGCTCGAAATTGAAAACGGAAGCTCTAAAAAAAGTCAAACGACAATAACTTTGGACTCGGATGTCCGATTGTGTCCCGTAGGATATCGAGACACTCGTAATTGAAAACGGAAGCTCTAAGAAAAATCTAACGACAATAACTTTTAACTCGGATGTCTGATCGAGCCATGTAATATATCAAGACGCTCGAAATTGAAAACGGAAGCTCTAACAAAAGTCAAACGACAATAACTTTTGACTCGGATGTCCGATTGTGTCTCATAGGATATCGAGAAGCTCGTAATTGAAAATTGAAGCTCTGAGAAAAATCTAACGACAATAACTTTTAACTCGGATGTCTGATCGAGCCCTGTAATATATCAAGACGCTCGAAATTGAAAACGGAAGCTGCAAGAAAAGTCAAACGACAATAACTTTTAACTCGGATGTCCTATTGAGCCCTGTAATATATCGAGACGCTTAAAATGGAAAACAGAAGCTCTAAGAAAAGTCAAACGCCAATAACTTTTAACTCGGATGTCCGATTGAGCCCTTTAATATATCGAGACGCTAGAAATTGAAAACGGGAGCTCTAAGAAAAGTCAAACGATAATAACTTTTGACTCGGATGTCCGATTGTGTCCCGTAGGATATCGAGACGCTCGAAATTGAAAACTGAAGCTTTAAGCAAATTCAAACGACAATAACTTTTGGCTCGGATGTCCGATTGTGTCCCGTAGGATAACGAGACACTCGTAATTGAATACGGAAGCTCTGAGAAAAATCTAGCGACAATAACTTTTAACTCGGATGTCTTTTTGAGCCCTGTAATATATCGAGACGCTCAAAATTGAAAACAGAAGCTCTAAGAAACGTCAAACGCCAATAACTTTTAACTCGGATTTCCGATTGAGCCCTTTAATATATCGAGACACTCGAAATTGAAAACGGGAGCTCTAAGAAAAGTCAAACGACAATAAGTTTTAACTCGGATGTCGGATTGAGCCCTATAATATATTGAGACGCTCGAAATTGAAAACTGAAGCTCTAAGCAAATTCAAATGACAATAACTTTTGACTCGGATGTCCGATTGTGTCCCGTAGGATATCGAGACACTCGTAATTGAAAATGGAAGCTCTTAGAAAAATCTAACGACAATAACTTTTAACTCGGATGTCTGATCGAGCCCTGTAATATATCAAGACGCTCGAAATTGATAACGGAAGCTCTAAGAAAAGTCAAACGACAATAACTTTTGACTCGGTTGTCCGATTGTGTCTCATAGGATATCGAGACGCTCGTAATTGAAAACGGAAGCTCTGAGAAAAATCTAACGACAATAACTTTTAACTCGGATGTCTGATCGAGCTTCGTAATATATCAAGACGCTCGAAATTGAAAAAGGAAGCTGCAAGAAAAGTCAAACGACAATAACTTTTAACTCGGATGTCCTATTGAGCCCTGTTATATATCGAGACGCTTAAAATTGAAAACAGAAGCTCTAAGAAAAGTCAAACGCCAATAACTTTTAACTCGGATGTCCGATTGAGCCCTTTAATATATCGAGACGCTAGAAATTGAAAACGGGAGCTCTAAGAAAAGTCAAACGATAATAACTTTGGACTCGGATGTCCGATTGTGTCCCGTAGGATATCGAGACGCTCGAAATTGAAAACTGAAGCTCTAAGCAAATTCAAACGACAATAACTTTTGACTCGGATGTCCGATTGTGTCCCGTAGGATATCGAGACACTCGTAATTGAAAACGGATGCTCTGAGAAAAATCTAACGACAATAACTTTTAACTCGGATGTCTGATCGAGCCCTGTAATATATCAAGACGCTCGAAATTGAAAACGGAAGCTCTAAGAAAAGTCAAACGACTATAACTTTTAACTCGGATGTCTTATTGAGCCTTGTAATATATCGAGTCGCTTAAAATTGAAAACCGAAGCTCTAAGAAAAGTCAAACGCCAATAACTTTTAACTCGGATTTCTGATCGACCCATGTAATATATCAAGACGCTCTAAATTGAAAACGGAAGCTCTAAAAAAAGTCAAACGACAATAACTTTTTACTCGGATGTCCGATTGTGTGCCGTAGGATATCGAGTTGCTCGTAATTGAAAACGGAAGCTCTGAGAAAAATCTAACGACAATAACTTTTAACTCGGATGTCTGATCGAGCCCTGTAATATATCAAGACGCTCGAAATTGAAAACGGAAGCTCTAAGAAAAGTCAAACGACTATAACTTTTAACTCGGATGTCTTATTGAGCCCTCTAATATATCGAGTCGCTTAAAATTGAAAACAGAAGCTCTAAGAAAAGTGAAACGCCAATAACTTTTAACTCGGATTTCTGATCGAGCCATGTAATATATCAAGACGCTCGAAATTGAAAACGGAAGCTCTAAAAAAAGTCAAACGACAATAACTTTGGACTCGGATGTCCGATTGTGTCCCGTAGGATATCGAGACACTCGTAATTGAAAACGGAAGCTCTAAGAAAAATCTAACGACAATAACTTTTAACTCGGATGTCTGATCGAGCCATGTAATATATCAAGACGCTCGAAATTGAAAACGGAAGCTCTAAGAAAAGTCAAACGACAATAACTTTTGACTCGGATGTCCGATTGTGTCTCATAGGATATCGAGAAGCTCGTAATTGAAAATTGAAGCTCTGAGAAAAATCTAACGACAATAACTTTTAACTCGGATGTCTGATCGAGCCCTGTAATATATAAAGACGCTCGAAATTGAAAACGGAAGCTGCAAGAAAAGTCAAACGACAATAACTTTTAACTCGGATGTCCTATTGAGCCCTGTAATATATCGAGACGCTTAAAATGGAAAACATAAGCTCTAAGAAAAGTCAAACGCCAATAACTTTTAACTCGGATGTCCGATTGAGCCCTTTAATATATCGAGACGCTAGAAATTGAAAACGGGAGCTCTAAGAAAAGTCAAACGATAATAACTTTTGACTCGGATGTCCGATTGTGTCCCGTAGGATATCGAGACGCTCGAAATTGAAAACTGAAGCTTTAAGCAAATTCAAACGACAATAACTTTTGGCTCGGATGTCCGATTGTGTCCCGTAGGATAACGAGACACTCGTAATTGAATACGGAAGCTCTGAGAAAAATCTAGCGACAATAACTTTTAACTCGGATGTCTTTTTGAGCCCTGTAATATATCGAGACGCTCAAAATTGAAAACAGAAGCTCTAAGAAACGTCAAACGCCAATAACTTTTAACTCGGATTTCCGATTGAGCCCTTTAATATATCGAGACACTCGAAATTGAAAACGGGAGCTCTAAGAAAAGTCAAACGACAATAAATTTTAACTCGGATGTCGGATTGAGCCCTATAATATATCGAGACGCTCGAAATTGAAAACTGAAGCTCTAAGCAAATTCAAATGACAATAACTTTTGACTCGGATGTCCGATTGTGTCCCGTAGGATATCGAGACACTCGTAATTGAAAATGGAAGCTCTTAGAAAAATCTAACGACAATAACTTTTAACTCGGATGTCTGATCGAGCCCTGTAATATATCAAGACGCTCGAAATTGATAACGGAAGCTCTAAGAAAAGTCAAACGACAATAACTTTTGACTCGGTTGTCCGATTGTGTCTCATAGGATATCGAGACGCTCGTAATTGAAAACGGAAGCTCTGAGAAAAATCTAACGACAATAACTTTTAACTCGGATGTCTGATCGAGCTTCGTAATATATCAAGACGCTCGAAATTGAAAACGGAAGCTGCAAGAAAAGTCAAACGACAATAACTTTTAACTCGGATGTCCTATTGAGCCCTGTTATATATCGAGACGCTTAAAATTGAAAACAGAAGCTCTAAGAAAAGTCAAACGCCAATAACTTTTAACTCGGATGTCCGATTGAGCCCTTTAATATATCGAGACGCTAGAAATTGAAAACGGGAGCTCTAAGAAAAGTCAAACGATAATAACTTTGGACTCGGATGTCCGATTGTGTCCCGTAGGATATCAAGACGCTCGAAATTGAAAACTGAAGCTCTAAGCAAATTCAAACGACAATAACTTTTGGCTCGGATGTCCGATTGTGTCCCGTAGGATATCGAGACACTCGTAATTGAAAACGGAAGCTCTCAGAAAAATCTAGCGACAATAACTTTTAACTCGGATGTCTTATTGAGCCCTGTAATATATCGAGACGCTCGAAATTGAAAACAGAAGCTCTAAGAAAAGTCAAACGCCAATAACTTTTAACTCGGATTTCCGATTGAGCCCTTTAATATATCGAGACGCTCGAAATTGAAAACGGGAGCTCGAAGAAAAGTCAAACGACAATAACTTTTAACTCGGATGTCGGATTGAGCCCTATAATATATCGAGACGCTCGAAACTTAAAACAGAAGCTCTAAGAAAAGTCAAACGACAACAACTTTTGACTCGGATGTCCGATTGAGCCCTATAATATATCAAGACGCTCGAAATTGAAAACGGAAGCTCTGAGAAAAATCTAACGACAATAACTTTTAACTCGGATGTCTGATCGAGCTTCGTAATATATCAAGACGCTCGAAATTGAAAACGGAAGCTGCAAGAAAAGTCAAACGACAATAACTTTTAACTCGGATGTCCTATTGACCCCTGTTATATATCGAGACGCTTAAAATTGAAAACAGAAGCTCTAAGAAAAGTCAAACGCCAATAACTTTTAACTCGGATTTCTGATCGAGCCATGTAATATATCAAGACGCTCGAAATTGAAAACGGAAGCTCTAAAAAAAGTCAAACGACAATAACTTTGGACTCGGATGTCCGATTGTGTCCCGTAGGATATCGAGACACTCGTAATTGAAAACGGAAGCTCTAAGAAAAATCTAACGACAATAACTTTTAACTCGGATGTCTGATCGAGCCATGTAACATATCAAGACGCTCGAAATTGAAAACGGAAGCTCTAAGAAAAGTCAAACGACAATAACTTTTGACTCGGATGTCCGATTGTGTCTCATAGGATATCGAGAAGCTCGTAATTGAAAATTGAAGCTCTGAGAAAAATCTAACGACAATAACTTTTAACTCGGATGTCTGATCGAGCCCTGTAATATATCAAGACGCTCGAAATTGAAAACGGAAGCTGCAAGAAAAGTCAAACGACAATAACTTTTAACTTGGATGTCCTATTGAGCCCTGTAATATATCGAGACGCTTAAAATGGAAAACAGAAGCTCTAAGAAAAGTCAAACGCCAATAACTTTTAACTCGGATGTCCGATTTAGCCCTTTAATATATCGAGACGCTAGAAATTGAAAACGGGAGCTCTAAGAAAAGTCAAACGATAATAACTTTTGACTCGGATGTCCGATTGTGTCCCGTAGGATATCGAGACGCTCCAAATTGAAAACGGAAGTTCTGAGAAAAATCAAACGACAATAAATTTTGAGTCGGACGTCTGATCGAGCCCTGCATATATCAAGACGATCGTAATTTAAAAAGGAAGCTCTAAGAAAAGTCAAACGACAATAATTTTTAACTCAGATGTCTGATCGAGCCCTGATATATATCAAGACGCTCGAAATTGAAAACGGAAGCTCTAAGAAAAGTCAAACGCCAATAACTTTTAACTCGGATTTCCGATTGAGCCCTTTAATATATCGAGACGCTCGAAATTGAAAACGGGAGCTCGAAGAAAAGTCAAACGACAATAACTTTTAACTCGGATGTCGGATTGAGCCCTATAATATATCGAGACGCTCGAAACTTAAAACAGAAGCTCTAAGAAAAGTCAAACGACAACAACTTTTGACTCGGATGTCCGATTGAGCCCTATAATATATCAAGACGCTCGAAATTCAAAACGGAAGCTCTAAGAAAAGTCAAACGACAATAACTTTTGACTCGGATGTCCGATTGTGTCCCGTAGGATATCGAGACGCTCGTAATTCAAAACGAAAGCTCTGAGAAAAATCAAACGACAATAAATTTTGAGTCGGACGTCTGATCGAGCCCTGCATATATCAAGACGATCGTAATTTAAAAAGGAAGCTCTAAGAAAAGTCAAACGACAATAATTTTTAACTCAGATGTCTGATCGAGCCCTGTTATATATCAAGACGCTCGAAATTGAAAACGGAAGCTCTAAGATAAGTCAAACGACAATAACTTTTAACTTGGATGTCTTATTGAGTCCCGTAGGATATGGAGACGCTCGAAATTGAAAACTGAAGCTCTAAGCAAATTCAAACGACAATAACTTTTGACTCGGATGTCCGATTGTGTCCCGTAGGATATCGAGACACTCGTAATTGGAAACGGAAGCTCTGAGAAAAATCTAGCGACAATAACTTTTAACTCGGATGTCTTATTGAGCCCTGTAATATATCGAGACGCTCGAAATTGAAAACGGAAGCTCTAAGAAAAGTCAAACGACAATAACTTTTAACTCGGATGTCCGATTGAGCCCTTCAATATATCGAGACGCTAGAAATTGAAAACGGGAGCTCTAAGAAAAGTCAAACGATAATAACTTTTGACTCGGATGTCCGATTGTGTCCCGTAGGATATCGAGACGCTCGAAATTGAAAACTGAAGCTCTAAGCAAATTCAAACAACAATAACTTTTGACTCGGATGTCCGATTGTGTCCCATAGGATATCGAGACACTCGTAATTGAAAACGGATGCTCTGAGAAAAATCTAACGACAATAACTTTTAACTCGGATGTCTGATCGAGCCCTGTAATATATCAAGACGATCGAAATTGAAAACGGAAGCTGCAAGAAAAGTCAAACGACAATAACTTTTAACTCGAATGTCCTATTGAGCCCTGTAATATATCGAGACGCTTAAAATTGAAAACAGAAGCTCTAAGAAAAGTCAAACGCCAATAACTTTTAACTCGGATGTCTGATTGAGCCCTTTAATATATCGAGACGCTAGAAATTGAAAACGGGAGCTCTAAGAAAAGTCAAACGATAATAACTTTTGACTCGGATGTCCGATTGTGTCCCGTAGGATATCGAGACACTCGTAATTGAAAACGGAAGCTCTGAGAAAAATCTAGCGACAATAACTTTTAACTCGGATGTCTTATTGAGCCCTGTAATATATCGAGACGCTCGAAATTGAAAACCGAAGCTCTAAGAAAAGTCAAACGCCAATAACTTTTAACTCGGATTTTACGATTGAGCCCTTTAATATATCGAGACGCTCGAAATTTAAAACGCGAGCTCTAAGAAAAGTCAAACGACAATAACTTTTAACTCGGATGTCGGATTGAGCCCTATGATATATCGAGACGCTCGAAACTTAAAACGGAAGCTCTAAGAAAAGTCAAACGACAGCAACTTTTGACTCGGATGTCCGATTGTGTCTCGTAGGATATCGAGACGCTCGTAATTGAAAACGGAAGCTCTAAGAAAAATCTAACGACAATAACTTTTAACTCGGTTGTCTGATCGAGCCCTGTAATATATCAAGACGCTCGAAATTGAAAATGGAAGCTCTAAGAAAAGTCAAATGACAATAACTTTTAACTCGGATGTCTTATTGAGCCCTGTAATATATCGAGACGCACGAAATTGAAAACGGAAGCTCTAAGAAAAGTCAAACGACAATAACTTTTAACTCGGATGTCCGATTGAGCCCTTTAATATATCGAGATGCTAGAAATTGAAAACGGGAGCTCTAAGAAAAGTCAAACGATAATAACTTTTGAGTCGGATGTCCGATTGTGTCCCGTAGGATATCGAGACACTCGAAATTGAAAACTGAAGCTCTAAGCAAATTCAAACAACAATAACTTTTGACTCGGATGTTCGATTGTGTCCCGTAGGATATCGAGACACTCGTAATTGAAAACGGATGCTGTGAGAAAAATCTAACGACAATAACTTTTAACTCGGATGTCTGAACGAGCCCTGTAATATATCAAGACGATCGAAATTGAAAACGGAAGCTCTAAGAAAAGTCAAACGACTATAACTTTTAACTCGGATGTCTTATTAAGCCCTGTAATATATCGAGTCGCTTAAAATTGAAAACAGAAGCTCTATGAAAAGTCAAACGCCAATAACTTTTAACTCGGATGTCCGATTGAGCCCTTTAATATATCGAGACGCTCGAAATTGAAAACGGGAGCTCTAAGAAAAGTCAAATGACAATAACTTTTAACTCGGATGTCGGATTGAGCCCTATAATATATCGAGACGCTCGAAATTGAAAACGGAAGCTCTAAGAAAAGTCAAACGACAACAACTTTTGGCTCGGATGTCCGATTGTGTCCCATACGATATCGAGACGCTCGTAATTTAAAACGGAAGCTCTGAGAAAAATCTAACGACAATTACTTTTAACTCGGATGTCTGATCGAGTCCGGTAATATATCAAGACGCTCTAAATTGAAGACGGAAGCTCTAAGAAAAGTCAAACGACTATAACTTTTAACTCGGATTTCCTATTGAGCCCTGTAATATATCGAGACGCTCGAAATTGAAAACGGACGCTCTAAGAAACGTCAAACGACAATAACTTTTAACTTGGATGTCGTATTGAGCCCTGTAATATATCGAGACGCTCGAAATTGAAAACGGACGCTCTAAGAAACGTCAAACGACAATAACTTTTAACTTGGATGTCCTATTGAGCACTGTAATATATCGAGACGCTCGAAATTGAAAACGGACGCTCTAAGAAACGTCAAACGACAATAAATTTTAACTCGGATGTCCGATTGAGTGCCGTAATATATGGAGACGCTCGTAATTGAAAACTGAAGCTCTGAGTAAATTTAAACGACAATAACTTTCGACTCGGATGTTCGATTGTGTCCCGTAGGATATCGAGATGCTCGAAATTGAAAACGGGAGCTCTAAGAAAAGTCAAACGACAATAACTTTTAACACGGATGTCCGATTGAGCCCTATAATATATCAAGACGCTCGAAATTCAAAACGGAAGCTCTCAGAAAAGTCAATCGACAATAACTTTTGACTCGGATGTCCGATTGTGTCCCGTAGGATATCGAGACGCTCGTAATTGAAAACGAAAGCTCTGAGAAAAATCAAACGACAATAACTTTTGAGTCGGACGTCTGATTGAGCCCTGTAATATATCAAGACGCTCGTAATTTAAAAAGGAAGCTCTAAGAAAAGTCAAACGACAATAACTTTTAACTCGGATGTCTGATCGAGCCCTGTTATATATCAAGACGCTCGAAATTGAAAACGGAAGCTCTAAGATAAGTCAAACGACAATAACTTTTAACTTCGATGTCTTATTGAGCCCTGTAGTATATCGAGACGCTCGAAATTGATAACGGAAGCTCTAGGAAATGTCAAACGATAATAACTTTTGACTCGGATGTCCGATTGTGTCCCGTAGGATATCGAGACACTCGTAATTGAAAATGAAAGCTCTGAGAAAAATCTAACGACAATAACTTTTAACTCGGATGTCTGATCGAGCCCTGTAATATATCAAGACGCTCGAAATTGAAAACGGAAGCTCTAAGAAAAGTCAAACGACAATAACTTTTAACTCGGATGTCTGATCGAGTCCTGTAATATATCAAGACCCTCGAAATTGAAAATGGAAGCTTTAAGAAAAGTCAAACCACTATAACTTTTAACTCGGATGTCTTAATGAGCCCTGTAATATATCAAGACGCTTAAAATTTGAAAACAGAAGCTCTAAGAAAAGTCAAACGCCAATAACTTTCTCGGATGTCCGATTGAGCCCTTTAATATATCGAGACGCTCGAAATTTAAGACGGGAGCTCTAAGAAAAGTCAAACGACAATAACTTTTAACTCGGATGTCGGATTGAGCCCTATAATATATCGAGATGCTCGAAATTCAAAACGGAAGCTCTAAGAAAAGTCAAACGACAATAACTTTTGACTCGGATGTCTGATTGTGTCCCATAGGATATCGAGACGCTCGTAATTGAAAACGAAAGCTCTGAGAAAAATCAAACGACAATAACTTTTGAGTCGGACGTCTGATCGAGCCCTGTAATATATCAAGACGCTCGTAATTTAAAAAGGAAGCTCTAAGAAAAGTCAAACGACAATAACTTTTAACTCGGATGTCTGATCGAGCCCTGTTATATATCAAGACGCTCGAAATTGAAAACGGAAGCTCTAAGATAAGTCAAACGACAATAACTTTTAACTTGGATGTCTTATTGAGCCCTGTAGTATATTGAGACGCTCCAAATTGAAAACGGAAGCTCTAAGAAAAGTCAAACGATAATAACTTTTGACTCGGATGTCCGATTGTGTCCCGTAGGATATCGAGACGCTCGTAATTGAAAACGGAAGCTCTGAGAAAAATCTAACGACAATAACTTTTAACTCGGATGTTTGATCGAGCCCTGTAATATATCAAGACGCTCGAAATTGAAAACGGAAGCTCTAAGAAAAGTCAAACGACAATAACTTTTTACTTGGATGTCCTATTGAGCCCTGTAATATATCGAGACGCTCGAAATTGAAAACGGACGCTCTAAGAAACGTCAAACGACAATAAATTTTAACTCGGATGTCCGATTGAATGCCGTAATATATGGAGACGCTCGTAATTGAAAACTGAAGCTCTAAGTAAATTTAAACGACAATAACTTTCGACTCGGATGTTCGATTGTGTCCCGTAGGATATCGAGACGCTCGAAATTGAAAACGGGAGCTCTAAGAAAGTAAAACGACAATAACTTTTAACTCGGATGTCCGATTGAGCCCTATAATATATCAAGACGCTCGAAATTCAAAACGGAAGCTCTAAGAAAAGTCAAACGACAATAACTTTTGACTCGGATGTCTGATTGTGTCCCATAGGATATCGAGACGCTCGTAATTGAAAACGAAAGCTCTGAGAAAAATCAAACGACAATAACTTTTGAGTCGGACGTCTGATCGAGCCCTGTAATATATCAAGACGCTCGTAATTTAAAAAGGAAGCTCTAAGAAAAGTCAAACGACAATAACTTTTAACTCGGATGTCTGATCGAGCCCTGTTATATATCAAGACGCTCGAAATTGAAAACGGAAGCTCTAAGATAAGTCAAACGACAATAACTTTTAACTTGGATGTCTTATTGAGCCCTGTAGTATATCGAGACGCTCGAAATTGAAAACGGAAGCTCTAAGAAAAGTCAATCGATAATAACTTTTGACTCGGATGTCCGATTGTGTCCTGTAGGATATCGAGACACTCGTAATTGAAAATGAAAGCTCTGAGAAAAATCTAACGACAATAACTTTTAACTTGGATGTTTGATCGAGTCCGGTAATATATCAAGACGCTCGAAATTGAAAACGGAAGCTCTAAGAAAAGTCAAATGACAATAACTTTTAACTCGGATGTCTGATCGAGCCCTGTAATATATCAAGACCCTCGAAATTGAAAACGGAAGCTCTAAGAAAAGTCAAACGACTATAACTTTTAACTCGGATGTCTTATTGAGCCCTGTAATATATCAAGACGCTTAAAATTGAAAACAGAAGCTCTAAGAAAAGTCAAACGCCAATAACTTTTAAGTCGGATGTCCAATTGAGCCCTTTAATATATCGAGACGCTCGAAATTTAAAACGGGAGCTCTAAGAAAAGTCAAACGCCAATAACTTTTAACTCGGATGTCCGATTGAGCCCTTTAATATATCGAGACGCTCGAAATTGAAAACGGGAGCTCTAAGAAAAGTCAAACGACAATAACTTTTAACTCGGATGTCTGATCGAGCCCTGTTATATATCAAGACGCTCGAAATTGAAAACGGAAGCTCTAAGATAAGTCAAACGACAATAACTTTTAACTGGGATGTCTTATTGAGCCCTGTAGTATATCGAGACGCTCGAAATTGAAAACGGAAGCTCTAAGAAAAGTCAAACGACAATAACTTTTTACTTGGATGTCCTATTGAGCCCTGTAATATATCGAGACGCTCGAAATTGAAAACGGACGCTCTAAGAAACGTCAAACGACAATAAATTTTAACTCGGATGTCCGATTGAATGCCGTAATATATGGAGACGCTCGTAATTGAAAACTGAAGCTCTAAGTAAATTTAAACGACAATAACTTTCGACTCGGATGTTCGATTGTGTCCCGTAGGATATCGAGACGCTCGAAATTGAAAACGGGAGCTCTAAGAAAGTAAAACGACAATAACTTTTAACTCGGATGTCCGATTGAGCCCTATAATATATCAAGACGCTCGAAATTCAAAACGGAAGCTCTAAGAAAAGTCAAACGACAATAACTTTTGACTCGGATGTCTGATTGTGTCCCATAGGATATCGAGACGCTCGTAATTGAAAACGAAAGCTCTGAGAAAAATCAAACGACA
Source organism: Glycine soja (assembly GCF_004193775.1). Lineage (NCBI taxonomy): Eukaryota > Viridiplantae > Streptophyta > Magnoliopsida > Fabales > Fabaceae > Glycine > Glycine soja. The sequence goes on from NW_021143991.1 coordinate 18,951, forward strand.
ATAACTTTTGAGTCGGACGTCTGATCGAGCCCTGTAATATATCAAGACGCTCGTAATTTAAAAAGGAAGCTCTAAGAAAAGTCAAACGACAATAACTTTTAACTCGGATGTCTGATCGAGCCCTGTTATATATCAAGACGCTCGAAATTGAAAACGGAAGCTCTAAGATAAGTCAAACGACAATAACTTTTAACTTGGATGTCTTATTGAGCCCTGTAGTATATCGAGACGCTCGAAATTGAAAACGGAAGCTCTAAGAAAAGTCAATCGATAATAACTTTTGACTCGGATGTCCGATTGTGTCCTGTAGGATATCGAGACACTCGTAATTGAAAATGAAAGCTCTGAGAAAAATCTAACGACAATAACTTTTAACTTGGATGTTTGATCGAGTCCGGTAATATATCAAGACGCTCGAAATTGAAAACGGAAGCTCTAAGAAAAGTCAAATGACAATAACTTTTAACTCGGATGTCTGATCGAGCCCTGTAATATATCAAGACCCTCGAAATTGAAAACGGAAGCTCTAAGAAAAGTCAAACGACTATAACTTTTAACTCGGATGTCTTATTGAGCCCTGTAATATATCAAGACGCTTAAAATTGAAAACAGAAGCTCTAAGAAAAGTCAAACGCCAATAACTTTTAAGTCGGATGTCCAATTGAGCCCTTTAATATATCGAGACGCTCGAAATTTAAAACGGGAGCTCTAAGAAAAGTCAAACGCCAATAACTTTTAACTCGGATGTCCGATTGAGCCCTTTAATATATCGAGACGCTCGAAATTGAAAACGGGAGCTCTAAGAAAAGTCAAACGACAATAACTTTTAACTCGGATGTCTGATCGAGCCCTGTTATATATCAAGACGCTCGAAATTGAAAACGGAAGCTCTAAGATAAGTCAAACGACAATAACTTTTAACTGGGATGTCTTATTGAGCCCTGTAGTATATCGAGACGCTCGAAATTGAAAACGGAAGCTCTAAGAAAAGTCAAACGACAATAACTTTTTACTTGGATGTCCTATTGAGCCCTGTAATATATCGAGACGCTCGAAATTGAAAACGGACGCTCTAAGAAACGTCAAACGACAATAAATTTTAACTCGGATGTCCGATTGAATGCCGTAATATATGGAGACGCTCGTAATTGAAAACTGAAGCTCTAAGTAAATTTAAACGACAATAACTTTCGACTCGGATGTTCGATTGTGTCCCGTAGGATATCGAGACGCTCGAAATTGAAAACGGGAGCTCTAAGAAAGTAAAACGACAATAACTTTTAACTCGGATGTCCGATTGAGCCCTATAATATATCAAGACGCTCGAAATTCAAAACGGAAGCTCTAAGAAAAGTCAAACGACAATAACTTTTGACTCGGATGTCTGATTGTGTCCCATAGGATATCGAGACGCTCGTAATTGAAAACGAAAGCTCTGAGAAAAATCAAACGACAATAACTTTTGAGTCGGACGTCTGATCGAGCCCTGTAATATATCAAGACGCTCGTAATTTAAAAAGGAAGCTCTAAGAAAAGTCAAACGACAATAACTTTTAACTCGGATGTCTGATCGAGCCCTGTTATATATCAAGACGCTCGAAATTGAAAACGGAAGCTCTAAGATAAGTCAAACGACAATAACTTTTAACTGGGATGTCTTATTGAGCCCTGTAGTATATCGAGACGCTCGAAATTGAAAACGGAAGCTCTAAGAAAAGTCAAACGATAATAACTTTTGACTCGGATGTCCGATTGTGTCCTGTAGGATATCGAGACACTCGTAATTGAAAATGAAAGCTCTGAGAAAAATCTAACGACAATAACTTTTAACTTGGATGTCTGATCGAGTCCTGTAATATATCAAGACGCTCGAAATTGAAAACGGAAGCTCTAAGAAAAGTCAAATGACAATAACTTTTAACTCGGATGTCTGATCGAGCCCTGTAATATATCCAGACCCTCGAAATTGAAACGGAAGCTCTAAGAAAAGTCAAACGACTATAACTTTTAACTCAGATGTCTTATTGAGCCCTGTAATATATCAAGACGCTTAAAATTGAAAACAGAAGCTCTAAGAAAAGTCAAACGCCAATAACTTTTAACACGGATGTCCAATTGAGCCCTTTAATATATCGAGACGCTCGAAATTTAAAACGGGAGCTCTAAGAAAAGTCAAACGACAATAACTTTTAACTCGGATGTCGGATTGAGCCCTATAATATATCGAGACGCTCGAAATTGAAAACGGAAGCTCTAAGAAAAGTCAAACGACAACAACTTTTGTCTCGGATGTCCGATTGTGTCCCGTAGGATATCGAGACGCTCGTAATTTAAAACGGAAGCTCTGAGAAAAATCTAACGACAATAACTTTTAACTCGCATGTCTGATCGAGTCCGGTAATATATCAAGACGCTCGAAATTGAAAACGGAAGCTCTAAGAAAAGTCAAACGACAATAACTTTTAACTCGGATGTCTTATTGAGCCGTGTAATATATCGTTCCGCTCGAAATTGAAAACGGAAGCTCTAAGAAACGTCAAACGACAATAAATTTTAACTCGGATGTCCGATTGAGTGCCGTAATATATGGAGACGCTCGTAATTGAAAACTTAAGCTCTAAGTAAATTTAAACGACAATAACTTTCGACTCGGATGTCCGATTGTGTCCCGTAGGATATCGAGACGCTCGAAATTGAAAACGGGAGCTCTAAGAAAAGTCAAACGACAATAACTTTTAACTCGGATGTTCGATTGAGCCCTATAATATATCGAGACGCTCGAAATTCAAAACGGAAGCTCAAAGAAAAGTCAAACGACAATAGCTTTTGACTCGGACGTCCGATTGTGTCCCATAGGATATCGAGACGCTCGTAATTGAAAACGGAAGCTCTGAGAAAAATCTAACGACAATAACTTTTAACTCGGATGTCTGATCGAGCCCTGTAATATATCAAGACGCTCGAAATTGAAAACGGAAGCTCTAAGAAAAGTCAAACAACAATAACTTTTAACTTGGATGTCCTATTGAGCCCTGTAATATATCGTGACGCTCGAAATTGAAAACGGAAACTCTAAGAAACGTCAAACGACAATAAATTTTAACTCGGATGTCCGATTGAGTGCCGTAATATATGGAGACGCTCGGAATTGAAAACTGAAGCTCTAAGTAAATTTAAACGACAATAACTTTTAACTCGGATGACCGATCGAGCCCTATAATATATCGAGACGCTCGAAATTCAAAACGAAAGCTCTAAGAAAAGTCAAACGACAATAACTTTTGACTCGGATGTCCGATTGTGTCCCGTAGGATATCGAGACGCTCGTAATTGAAAACGAAAGCTCTGAGAAAAATCAAACGACAATAACTTTTGAGTCGGATGTCTGATCGAGCCCTGTAATATATCAAGACGCTCGTAATTTAAAACGGAAGCTCTAAGAAAAGTCAAACGACAATAACTTTTAACTCGGATGTCCGATTGTGTGCTGTAATATAGGGAGACGCTCGTAATTGAAAACTAAAGCTCTAAGTAAATTTAAACGACAATAACTTTCGACTCGGATGTCCGATTGTGTCCCGTAGGATATCGAGAAACTCGAAATTGAAAACGGGAGCTCTAAGAAAAGTCAAACGACAATAACTTTTAACTCGGATGTCCGATTGAGCCCTATAATATATCGAGACGCTCGAAATTCAAAACGGAAGCTCTAAGAAAAGTCAAACGACAATAGCTTTTGACTCGGATGTCCGATTGTGTCCCATAGGATATCGAGACGCTCGTAATTGAAAACGGAAGCTCTGAGAAAAATCTAACGACAATAACTTTTAACTCGGATGTCTGATCGAGCCCTGTAATATATCAAGACGCTCGAAATTGAAAACGGAAGCTCTAAGAAAAGTCAAACGACAATAACTATTAACTTGGATGTCCTATTGAGCCCTGTAATATATCGTGACGCTCGAAATTGAAAACGGAAGCTCTAAGAAACGTCAAACGACAATAAATTTTAACTCGGATGTCCGATTGAGTGCCGTAATATATGGAGAAGCTCGTAATTGAAAACTGAAGCTCTAAGTAAATTTAAACGACAATAACTTTCGACTCGGATGTCCGATTGTGTCCCGTAGGATATCGAGACGCTCGAAATTGAAAACGGGAGCTCTAAGAAAAGTCAAACGACAATAACTTTTAACTCGGATGTCCGATCGAGCCCTGTAATATATCAAGACGCTCGAAATTGAAAACTGAAGCTCTAGAAAAATTCAAACGACAATAACTTTTGATTCGGATGTCCGATTGTGTCCCGTAGGATATCGAGACGCTCGTAACTGAAAATGGAAGCTCTGAGAAAAATTGAACGACAATAACTTTTAACTCGGATGTCTTATTGGGCCCTGTAATATATCGAGACGCTCAAAATTGAAAACGGAAGCTCTAAGAAAAGTCAAACGACAATAACTTTTAACTCGGATGTCCGATTGAGGCCTTTAATATATCGAGACGCTAGAAATTGAAAACGGGAGCTCTAAGAAAAGTCAAACGATAATAACTTTTGACTCGGATGTCCTATTGTGTCCCGTAGGATATCGCGACACTCGTAATTGAAAACCAAAGCTCTGAGAAAAATCTAACGACAATAACATTTAACTCGGATGTTTAATCGAGCCCTGTAATATATCGAGACGCTCGTAATTTAAAACGGAAGCTCTAAGAAAAGTCAAATGACAATAACTTTTAACTCGGATGTCTGATCGAGCCCTATAATATATCAAGACGCTCGAAATTGAAAACGGAAGCTCTAAGAAAAGTCAAACGACAATAACTTTTAACTCGGATGTCTTATTGAGCCCTGTAATATATCGAGACGCTCTAAATTGAAAACGAAAGCTCTAAGAAAACTCAAACGACAATAACTTTTAACTCGGATGTCCGATTGAGCCCTTGAATATATCGAGACGCTCGTAATTGAAAACGGAAGCTCTGAGAAAAATCAAACGACAATAACTTTTAACTTGGATGTCCTATTGAGCCCTGTAATATATCGAGACGCTCGTAATTGAAAACGGAAGCTCTGAGAAAAATCAAACGACAATAACTTTTAACTTGGATGTCCTATTGAGCCCTGTAATATATCGAGACGCTCGAAATTGAAAACGGAAGCTCTAAGAAACGTCAAACGACAATAAATTTTAACTCGGATGTCCGATTGAGTGCCGTAATATATGGAGACGCTAGAAATTGAAAACGGGAGCTCTAAGAAAAGTCAAACGATAATAACTTTTGACTCGGATGTCCTATTGTGTCCCGTACAATATCGCGACACTCGTAATTGAAAACCAAAGCTCTGAGAAAAATCTAACGACAATAACTTTTAACTCGGATGTTTAATCGAGCCCTGTAATATATCGAGACGCTCGAAATTGAAAACGGAAGCTCTAAGAAAAGTCTAACGACAATAACTTTTAACTCGGATGTCCGATCGAGCCCTATAATATATCAAGACGCTCGAAATTGAAAACGGAAGCTCTAAGAAAAGTCAAACGACAATAACTTTTAACTTGGATGTCCTATTTAGCCCTGTAATATATCGAGACGCTCGAAATTGAAAACGGAAGCTCTATGAAAAGTCAAACGATAATAACTTTTGACTCGGATGTCCTATTGTTTCCCGTAGAATATCGCAACACTCGTAATTGAAAACCAAAGCTCTCAGAAAAATCTAACGACAATAACTTTTAACTCGGATGTCTGATCGAGCCCTGAAATATATCAAGACGCTCGAAATTGAAAACGGAAGCTCTAAGAAAAGTCTAACGACAATAACTTTTAACTCGGATGTCCGATTGAGCCTTTTAACATATCGAGACGCTCGAAATTGAAAACGGGAGCTCTAAGAAAAGTCAAACGACAATAACTTTTAACTTGGATGTCCTATTGAGCCCTGTAATATATCGAGACGCTCGAAATTGAAAACGGAAGCTCTAAGAAACGTCAAACGACAATAAATTTTGACTCGGATGTCTGACTGTGTCCCGTAGGATATCGAGACACTCGTAATTGAAAACGGAAGCTCTGAGAAAAATCTAACGACAATAACTTTTAACTCGGATGTCTAATCGAGCCCTGTAATATATCAAGACGCTCGAAATTGAAAACGGAAGCTCTAAGAAAAGTCAAACGATAATAACTTTTAACTCGGATGTCTTATTGAGCCCTGTAATATATCGAGACGCTCAAAATTGAAAACGGAAGCTCTAAGAAAAGTCAAACGACAATAACTTTTAACTCGGATGTCCGATTGAGCCCTTTAATATATCGAGACGCTAGAAATTGAAAACGGGAGCTCTAAGAAAAGTCAAACGATAATAACTTTTGACTCGGATGTCCTATTGTGTCCCGTAGGATATCGCGACACTCGTAATTGAAAACCAAAGCTCTGAGAAAAATCTAACGACAATAACTTTTGACTCGGATGTCTAATCGAGCCCTGTAATATATCGAGACGCTCGTAATTGAAAACAGAAGCTCTAAGAAAAGTCAAACGACAATAACTTTTAACTCGGATGTCTGATCGAGCCCTATAATATATCAAGACGCTCGAAATTGAAAACGGAAGCTCTAAGAAAAGTCAAACGACAATAACTTTTAACTTGGATGTCCTATTGAGCCCTATAATATATCGAGACGCTCGAAATTGAAAACGGAAGCTCTAAGAAACGTCAAACGACAATAAATTTTAACTCGGATGTCCGATTGAGTGCCGTAATATATGGAGACGCTAGAAATTGAAAACGGGAGCTCTAAGAAAAGTCAAACGATAATAACTTTTGACTCGGATGTCCTATTGTGTCCCGTAGGATATCGCGACACTCGTAATTGAAAACCAAAGCTCTGAGAAAAATCTAACGACCATAACTTTTAACTCGGATGTCTTATTGAGCCCTGTAATATATCGAGACGCTCGAAATTGAGAACGGAAGCTCTATGAAAAGTCAAACGACAATAACTTTTAACTCGGATGTCGTATTGAGCCCTATAATATATCGAGACGCTCAAAACTTAAAACGGAAGCTCTAAGAAAAGTCAAACGACAACAACTTTTGACTCGGATGTCCGATTGTGTCTCGTAGGATAGCGAGACGCTCGTAATTGAAAACGGAAGCTCTGAGAAAAATCTAACGACAATAACTTTTAACTCGGATGTCTGATCGAGCCCTGTAATATATCAAGACGCTCGAAATTGAAAACGGAAGCTCTAAGAAAAGTCAAACGACAATAACTTTTAACTCGGCTGTCTTATTGAGCCCTGTAATATATCGAGACGCTCTAAATTGAAAACGGAAGCTCTAAGAAAAGTCAAACGATAATAACTTTTGACTCGGATGTCCTATTGTGTCCCGTACGATATCGCGACACTCGTAATTGAAAACCAAAGCTCTGAGAAAAATCTAACAAAAATAACTTTTAACTCGGATGTCTGATCGAGCCCTGAAATATATCAAGACGCTCGAAATTGAAAACAGAAGCTCTAAGAAAAGTCTAACGACAATAACTTTTAAGTCGGATGTCCGATTGAGCCTTTTAACATATCAAGACGCTCGAAATTGAAAACGGGAGCTCTAAGAAAAGTCAAACGACAATAACTTTTAACTCGAATGTCCGATTAAGCCCATTAATATATCGAGACGCTTGAAATTGAAAACGGAAGCTCTAAGAAAAGTCAAACGACAATAACTTTTGACTCGGATGTCCGACTGTGTCCCGTAGGATATCGAGACGCTCGTAATTGAAAACGGAAGCTCTGAGAAAAATCTAACGACAATAACTTTTAACTCGGATTTCTCATCGAGCCCTGTAATATATCAAGACGCTCGAAATTGAAAATGGAAGCTCTAAGAAAAGTCAAACGAAAATAACTTTTAACTCGGATGTCTTATTGAGCCCTGTAATATATCGAGACGCTCTAAATTGAAAATGAAAGCTCTAAGAAAAGTCAAACGAAAATAACTTTTAACTCGGATGTATGATCGAGCCCTGTAATATATCAAGACGCTCGAAATTGAAAACGGAAGCTCTAAGAAAAGTCAAACGAAAATTACTTTTAACTCGGATGTCTTATTGAGCCCTGTAATATATCGAGACGCTCTAAATTGAAAACGAAAGCTCTAAGAAAAGTCAAACGACAATAACTTTTAACTCGGATGTCCGATTGAGCCCTTTAATATATCGAGACGCTCGAAATTGAAAACGGGAGCTCTAAGATAAGTCAAACGACAATAACATTTAACTTGGATGTCTTATTGAGCCCTGTAGTATATCGAGACGCTCGAAATTGAAAACGGAAGCTCTAAGAAAAGTCAAACGATAATAACTTTTGACTCGGATATCCGATTGTGTACCGTAGGATATTGAGACACTCGTAATTGAAAACGAAAGCTCTGAGAAAAATCTAATGACAATAACTTTTAACTCGGATCTCTCATCGAGCCCTGTAATATATCAAGACGCTCGAAATTGAAAATGGAAGCTCTAAGAAAAGTCAAACGAAAATAACTTTTAACTCGGATGTCTTATTGAGCCCTGTAATATATCGAGACACTCTAAATTGAAAACGAAAGCTCTAAGAAAAGTCAAACGACAATAACTTTTAACTCGGATGTCCGATTGAGTGCCGTAATATATGGAGACGCTCGTAATTGAAAACTGAAGCTCTAAGAAAAGTTAAACGATAATAACTTTTTACTCGGATGTCCGATTGTGTCCCGTAGGATATGGAGACGCTCAAAATTGAAAACTGAAGCTCTAAGCAAATTCTAACGACAATAACTTTTGACTCGGATGTCCGATTGTGTCTCGTAGGATATCGAGACACTCGTAATTGAAAACGGAAACTCTTTGAAAAATCTAACGACAATAACTTTTAACTCGGATGTATGATCGAGCCCTGTAATATATCAAGACGCTCGAAATTGAAAACGGAAGCTCTAAGAAAAGTCAAACGAAAATAACTTTTAACTCGGATGTCTTATTGAGCCCTGTAATATATCGAGACGCTCTAAATTGAAAACGAAAGCTCTAAGAAAAGTCAAACGACAATAACTTTTAACTCGGATGTCCGATTGAGCCCTTTAATATATCGAGACGCTCGAAATTGAAAACGGGAGCTCTAAGAAAAGTCAAACGACAATAACTTTTAACTCGGATGTCCGATTGAGCCCTATAATATATCGAGACGCTCGAAATTCAAAACGGAAGCTCTAAGAAATGTCAAACGAGAATAACTTTTGACTCGGATGTCCGATTGTGTCCTGTAGGATATCGAGACGCTCGTAATTGAAAACGGAAGCTCTGAGAAAAATCTAACGACAACAACTTTTAACTCGGATGTCTGATCGATCCCTGTAATATATCAAGATGCTCGAAATTGAAAACTGAAGCTCTAAGAAAATTCGAACGACAATAACTTTTGACTCGGATGTCCGATTGTGTCCCGTAGGATATCGAGACGCTCGTAACTGAAAACGGAAGCTCTGAGTAAAATCGAACGACAATAACTTTTGACTCGGATCTCCGATTGAGCCTTTTAACATATCGAGACGCTCGAAATTGAAAACGGAAGCTCTAAGAAAAGTCAAACGACAATAACTTTTGACTCGGATGTCCGACTGTGTCCCGTAGGATATCGAGACGCTCGTAATTGAAAACGGAAGCTCTGACAAAATCTAACGATAATAACTTTTAACTCGGATGTCTAATCGAGCCCTGTAATATATCAAGACGCTCGAAATTGAAAACGGAAGCTCTAAGAAAAGTCAAACGACTATAACTTTTAACTCGGATGTCTTATTGAGCCCTGTAATATATCGAGACACTCGAAATTGAAAACAGAAGCTCTAAGAAAAGTCAAACGCCAATAACTTTTAACTCGGATTTCCGATTGAGCCCTTTAATATATCGAGACGCTCGAAATTGAAAACGGGAGCTCTAAGAAAAGTCAAACGACAATAACTTTTAACTCGGATGTCGGATTGAGCCCTATAATATATCGAGACGCTTGAAACTTAAAACGGAAGCTCTAAGAAAAGTCAAACGACAACAACTTTTGACTCGGATATCCGATTGTGTCTCGTAGGATAGCGAGACGCTCGTAATTGAAAGCGGAAGCTCTGAGAAAAATCAAACGACAATAACTTTTAACTCGGATGTCTGATCGAGCCCTGTAATATATCAAGACGCTCGAAATTGAAAACGGAAGCTCTAAGAAAAGTCAAACGACAATAACTTTTAACTCGGATGTCTTATTGAGCCCTGTAATATATCGAGACGCTCAAAATTTAAAACGGAAGCTCTAAGAAAAGTCAAACGACAATAACTTTTAACTCGGATGTCTTATTGAGCCCTGTAATATATCGAGACGCTCTAAATTGAAAACGAAAGCTCTAAGAAAACTCAAACGACAATAACTTTTAACTCGGATGTCCGATTGAGCCCTTGAATATATCGAGACGCTCGTAATTGAAAACGGAAGCTCTGAGAAAAATCAAACGACAATAACTTTTAACTTGGATGTCCTATTGAGCCCTGTAATATATCGAGACGCTCGAAATTGAAAACGGAAGCTCTAAGAAACGTCAAACGACAATAAATTTTAACTCGAATGTCCGATCGAGCCCTATAATATATCAAGACGCTAGAAATTGAAAACGGGAGCTCTAAGAAAAGTCAAACGATAATAACTTTTAACTTGGATGTCCTATTGAGCCCTGTAATATATCGAGACGCTCGAAATTGAAAACGGAAGCTCTATGAAAAGTCAAACGATAATAACTTTTGACTCGGATGTCCTATTGTTTCCCGTAGAATATCACAACACTCGTAATTGAAAACCAAAGCTCTGAGAAAAATCTAACGACAATAACTTTTAACTCGGATGTCTCATCGAGCCCTGAAATATATCAAGACGCTCGAAATTGAAAACGGAAGCTCTAAGAAAAGTCTAACGACAATAACTTTTAACTCGGATGTCCGATTGAGCCTTTTAACATATCGAGACGCTCGAAATTGAAAACGGGAGCTCTAAGAAAAGTCAAACGACAATAACTTTTAACTTGGATGTCCTATTGAGCCCTGTAATATATCGAGACGCTCGAAATTGAAAACGGAAGCTCTAAGAAACGTCAAACGACAATAAATTTTGACTCGGATGTCTGACTGTGTCCCGTAGGATATCGAGACGCTCGTAATTGAAAACGGAAGCTCTGAGAAAAATCTAACGACAATAACTTTTAACTCGGATGTCTAATCGAGCCCTGTAATATATCAAGACGCTCGAAATTGAAAACGGAAGCTCTAAGAAAAGTCAAACGATAATAACTTTTAACTCGGATGTCTTATTGAGCCCTGTAATATATCGAGACGCTCAAAATTGAAAACGGAAGCTCTAAGAAAAGTCAAACGACAATAACTTTTAACTCGGATGTCCGATTGAGCCCTTTAATATATCGAGACGCTAGAAATTGAAAACGGGAGCTCTAAGAAAAGTCAAACGATAATAACTTTTGACTCGGATGTCCTATTGTGTCCCGTAGGATATCGCGACACTCGTAATTGAAAACCAAAGCTCTGAGAAAAATCTAACGACAATAACTTTTGACTCGGATGTCTAATCGAGCCCTGTAATATATCGAGACGCTCGTAATTGAAAACGGAAGCTCTAAGAAAAGTCAAACGACAATAACTTTTAACTAGGATGTCTGATCGAGCCCTATAATATATCAAGACGCTCGAAATTGAAAACGGAAGCTCTAAGAAAAGTCAAACGACAATAACTTTTAACTTGGATGTCCTATTGAGCCCTGTAATATATCGAGACGCTCGAAATTGAAAACGGAAGCTCTAAGAAACGTCAAACGACAATAAATTTTAACTCGGATGTCCGATTGAGTGCCGTAATATATGGAGACGCTAGAAATTGAAAACGGGAGCTCTAAGAAAAGTCAAACGATAATAACTTTTGACTCGGATATCCTATTGTGTCCCGTAGGATATCGCGACACTCGTAATTGAAAACCAAAGCTCTGAGAAAAATCTAACGACCATAACTTTTAACTCGGATGTCTTATTGAGCCCTGTAATATATCGAGACGCTCGAAATTGAGAACGGAAGCTCTATGAAAAGTCAAACGACAATAACTTTTAACTCGGATGTCCGATTGAGCCCTTTAATATATCGAGATGCTAGAAATTGAAAACGGGAGCTCTAAGAAAAGTCAAACGATAATAACTTTTGACTCGGATGTCCGATTGTGTCCCGTAGGATATCGAGACGCTCGAAATTGAAAACTGAAGCTCTAAGCAAATTCAAATGACAATAACTTTTGACTCGGATGTCCGATTGTGTCCCGTAGGATATCGAGACACTCGTAATTGTAAATGGAAGCTCTTAGAAAAATCTAACGGCAATAACTTTTAACTCGGATGTCTGATCGAGCCCTGTAATATATCAAGACGCTCGAAATTGAAAACGGAAGCTCTAAGAAAAGTCAAACGACTATAACTTTTAACTCGGATGTCTTATTGAGCCCTGTAATATATCGAGACACTCGAAATTGAAAACGGAAGCTCTAAGAAACGTCAAACGACAACAACTTTTGACTCGGATGTCCGATTGTGTCTCGTAGGATAGCGAGACGCTCGTAATTGAAAACGGAAGCTCTGAGAAAAATCTAACGACAATAACTTTTAACTCGGATGTCTGATCGAGCCCTGTAATATATCAAGACGCTCGAAATTGAAAACGGAAGCTCTAAGAAAAGTCAAACGACAATAACTTTTAACTCGGCTGTCTTATTGAGCCCTGTAATATATCGAGACGCTCTAAATTGAAAACGGAAGCTCTAAGAAAAGTCAAACGATAATAACTTTTGACTCGGATGTCCTATTGTGTCCCGTACGATATCGCGACACTCGTAATTGAAAACCAAAGCTCTGAGAAAAATCTAACAAAAATAACTTTTAACTCGGATGTCTGATCGAGCCCTGAAATATATCAAGACGCTCGAAATTGAAAACAGAAGCTCTAAGAAAAGTCTAACAACAATAACTTTTAAGTCGGATGTCCGATTGAGCCTTTTAACATATCAAGACGCTCGAAATTGAAAACGGGAGCTCTAAGAAAAGTCAAACGACAATAACTTTTAACTCGAATGTCCGATTAAGCCCATTAATATATCGAGACGCTTGAAATTGAAAACGGAAGCTCTAAGAAAAGTCAAACGACAATAACTTTTGACTCGGATGTCCGACTGTGTCCCGTAGGATATCGAGACGCTCGTAATTGAAAACGGAAGCTCTGAGAAAAATCTAACGACAATAACTTTTAACTCGGATCTCTCATCGAGCCCTGTAATATATCAAGACGCTCGAAATTGAAAATGGAAGCTCTAAGAAAAGTCAAACGAAAATAACTTTTAACTCGGATGTCTTATTGAGCCCTGTAATATATCGAGACGCTCTAAATTGAAAACGAAAGCTCTAAGAAAAGTCAAACGACAATAACTTTTAACTCGGATGTATGATCGAGCCCTGTAATATATCAAGACGCTCGAAATTGAAAACGGAAGCTCTAAGAAAAGTCAAACGAAAATTACTTTTAACTCGGATGTCTTATTGAGCCCTTTAATATATCGAGACGCTCTAAATTGAAAACGGGAGCTCTAAGAAAAGTCAAACGACAATAACTTTTAACTCGGATGTCGGATTGAGCCCTATAATATATCGAGACGCTTGAAACTTAAAACGGAAGCTCTAAGAAAAGTCAAACGACAACAACTTTTGACTCGGATATCCGATTGTGTCTCGTAGGATAGCGAGACGCTCGTAATTGAAAGCGGAAGCTCTGAGAAAAATCAAACGACAATAACTTTTAACTCGGATGTCTGATCGAGCCCTGTAATATATCAAGACGCTCGAAATTGAAAACGGAAGCTCTAAGAAAAGTCAAACGACAATAACTTTTAACTCGGATGTCTTATTGAGCCCTGTAATATATCGAGACGCTCAAAATTGAAAACGGAAGCTCTAAGAAAAGTCAAACGACAATAACTTTTAACTCGGATGTCTTATTGGGCCCTGTAATATATCGAGACGCTCGAAATTGAAAACTGAAGCTCTAAGCAAATTCAAACGACAATAACTTTTGACTCGGATGTCCGATTGTGTCCCGTAGGATATCGAGACACTCGTAATTGAAAACGGAAGCTCTGAGAAAAATCTAACGACAATAACTTTTAACTCGGATGTCTGATCGAGCCCTGTAATATATCAAGACGCTCGAAATTAAAAACGGAAGCTCTAAGAAAAGTCAAACGACTATAACTTTTAACTCGGATGTCTTATTGAGCCCTGTAATATATCGAGACGCTTAAAATTGAAAACAGAAGCTCTAAGAAAAGTCAAACGCCAATAACTTTTGCCTCGGATGTCCGATTGTGTCCCGTAGGATATCGAGACGCTCGTAATTTAAAACGGAAGCTCTAAGAAAAATCTAACGACAATAACTTTTAACTCGGATGTCTGATCGAATCCGATAATATATCAAGACTCTCGAAATTGAAAACGGAAGCTCTAAGAAAAGTCAAACGACAATAACTTTTAACTTGGATGTCCTATTGAGCCCTGTAATATATCGAGACGCTCGAAATTGAAAACGGAAGCTCTAAGAAACGTCAAACGACAATAAATTTTAACTCGGATGTCCGATTGAGTGCCGTAATATATGGAGACGCTCGTAATTGAAAACTGAAGCTCTAAGTAAATTTAAACGACAATAACTTTTGACTCGGATGTCCGATTGTGTCCCGTAGGATATCGCGACACTCGTAATTGAAAACCAAAGCTCTGAGAAAAATCTAACGACAATAACTTTTAACTCGGATGTCTGATCGAGTCCGGTAATATATCAAGACGCTCGAAATTGAAAACGGAAGCTCTAAGAAAAGTCTAACGACAATAACTTTTAACTCGAATGTCCGATTGAGCCCTGTAATATATCGAGACGCTCGAAATTGAAAACGGACGCTCTAAGAAACGTCAAACGACAATAACTTTTAACTCGAATGTCCGATTAAGCCCATTAATATATCGAGACGCTCGTAATTGAAAACGGAAGCTCTAAGAAAAGTCAAACGACAATAACATTTGACTCGGATGTCTGACTGTGTCCCGTAGGATATCGAGACGCTCGTAATTGGAAACGGAAGCTCTGAGAAAAATCTAACGACAATAACTTTTAACTCGGATGTCTAATCGAGTCCTGTAATATATCAAGACGCTCGAAATTGAAAACGGAAGCTCTAAGAAAAGTCAAACGACAATAACTTTTAACTCGGATGTCCGATTGAGCCCTATAATATATCGAGACGCTCGAAATTGAAAACGGAAGCTCTAAGAAAACTCAAACGATAATAACTTTTGACTCGGATGTCCGATTGTGTCCCGTAGGATATCGAGACGCTCGTAATTGAAAACGGAAGCTCTGAGAAAAATCAAACGACAAGAACTTTTGAGTCGGACGTCTGATCGAGGCCTAAAATATATCAAGACGCTCGTAATTTAAAAAGGAAGCTCTAAGAAAAGTCAAACGACAATAACTTTTAACTCGGATGTCTGATCGAGCCCTGTTATATATCAAGACGCTCGAAATTGAAAACGGAAGCTCTACGATAAGTCAAACGACAATAACATTTAACTTGGATGTCTTATTGAGCCCTGTAGTATATCGAGACGCTCGAAATTGAAAACGGAAGCTCTAAGAAAAGTCAAACGATAATAACTTTTGACTCGGATGTCCGATTGTGTCCCGTAGGATATCGAGACACTCGTAATTGAAAACGAAAGCTCTGAGAAAAATCTAACGACAATAACTTTTAACTCGGATCTATGATCGAGCCCTGTAATATATCAAGACGCTCGAAATTGAAAACGGAAGCCCTAAGAAAAGTCCAACGAAAATAACTTTTAACTCGGATTTCTTATTGAGCCCTGTAATATATCGGGACGCTCTAAATTGAAAACGAAAGCTCTAAGAAAAGTCAAACGACAATAACTTTTAACTCGGATGTCCGATTGAGTGCCATAATATATGGAGACGCTCATAATTGAAAACTGAAGCTCTAAGAAAAGTTAAACGATAATAACTTTTGACTCGGATGTCCGATTGTGTCCCGTAGGATATGGAGACGCTCGAAATTGAACACTGAAGCTCTAAGCAAATTCAAACGACAATAACTTTTGACTCGGATGTCCGATTGTGTCCCGTTGGATGTCGAGACACTCGTAATTGAAAACGGAAGCTCTGAGAAAAATCTAACGACAATAACTTTTAACTCGGATGTATGATCGAGCCCGGTAATATATCAAGACGCTTGAAATTGAAAACGGAAGCTCTAAGAAAAGTCAAACGAAAATAACTTTTAACTCGGATGTCTTATTGAGCCCTGTAATATATCGAGACGCTCTAAATTGAAAACGAAAGCTCTAAGAAAAGTCAAACGACAATAACTTTTAACTCGGATGTCCGATTGAGTCCTTTAATATATCGAGACGCTCGTAATTGAAAATGGGAGCTCTAAGAAAAGTCAAACGACAATAGCTTTTAATTCGGATGTCCGATTGAGCCCTATAATATATCGAGAGGCTCGAAATTCAAAACGGAAGCTCTAAGAAAAGTCAAACGAGAATAACTTTTGACTCGGATGTCCGATTGTGTCCCGTAGGATATCGAGACGCTCGTAATTGAAAACGGAAGCTCTGAGAAAAATCTAACGACAATAACTTTTAACTCGGATGTCTGATCGAGCCCTGTAATATATCAAGACGCTCGAAATTGAAAACGGAAGCTCTAAGAAAAGTCAAACGATAATAACTTTTGACTCGGATGTCCTATTGTGTCCCGTAGGATATCGCGACACTCGTAATTGAAAACCAAAGCTCTGAGAAAAATCTAACGACAATAACTTTTAACTCGGATGTCTGATTGAGCCCTGAAATATATCAAGACGCTCGAAATTGAAAACGGAAGCTCTAAGAAAAGTCTAACGACAATAAGTTTTAACTCGGATGTCCGATTGAGCCTTTTAACATATCGAGACGCTCGAAATTGAAAACGGGAGCTCTAAGAAAAGTCAAACGACAATAACTTTTAACTCGAATGTCCGATTAAGCCCATTAATATATCGAGACGCTCGAAATTGAAAACGGAAGCTCTAAGAAAAGTCAAACGACAATAACATTTGACTCGGATGTCCGACTGTGTCCCGTAGGATATCGAGACGCTCGTAATTGGAAACGGAAGCTCTGAGAAAAATCGAACGACAATAACTTTTAACTCGGATGTCTAATCGAGTCCTGTAATATATCAAGACGCTCGAAATTGAAAACGGAAGCTCTAAGAAAAGTCAAACGACAATAACTTTTAACTCGGATGTCCGATTGAGCCCTATAATATATCGAGACGCTCGAAATTGAAAACGGAAGCTCTAAGAAAACTCAAACGATAATAACTTTTGACTCGGATGTCCGATTGTGTCCCATAGGATATCGAGAAGCTCGTAATTGAAAACGGGAAGCTCTGAGAAAAATCAAACGATAATAACTTTTAACTCGGATGTCCGGTTGAACCCGTTAATATATCGAGACGCTCGAAATTGAAAACGGAAGCTCTAAGAAAAGTCAAACGACAATAACTTTTGATTCGGATGTCCGATTGTGTCCCGTAGGATATCGAGACGCTCGTAATTGAAAACAGAAGCTCTAAGAAAAGTCAAACGACAATAACTTTTAACTCGGATGTCCTATTGAGCCCTGTAATATATCGAGATGCTCGAAATTGAAAACGGAAGCTCTAAGAAAAGTCAAACGACAATAACTTTTAACTCGGATGTCCGATTGAGTCCCGTAATATATGGAGACGCTCGTAATTGAAAACAGAAGCTCTAAGCATATTCAAATGACAATAACATTTCACTCGAATGTCCAATTGTGTCCCGTAGGATATCTAGACGCTCGAAATTGAAAACGGAAACTCTAAGAAAAGTCAAACGACAATAACTTTTAACTCGGATGTCCGATTGAGCCCTATAATATATCGAGACGCTCGAAATTGAGAACGGAAGCTCTAAGAAAAGTCAAACGACAATAACTTTTGACTCGGATGTCAGATTGTGTCCCATAGGATATCGAGACGCTCGAAATTGAAAATGGAAGCACTTAGAAAAGTCAAACGACAATAATTTTTAACTCGGATGTCCTATTGAATCCGGTAATATATCGAGACGCTCGAAATTGAAAACGGAAGCTCTAAGAAAAGTCAAACGATAATAACTTTTAACTCGGATGTCCGATTGAGCCCTTTAATATATCGAGACGCTCGAAATTGAAAACGGAAGCTCTAAGAAAAGTCAAACGACAATAACTTTTAACTCGGATGTCCGATTGAGCCCTATAATATATCAAGACGCTCGAAAATGAAAACGGAAGCTCTAAGTAAAGCCAAACGACAATAACTTTTGACTCGGATGTCCGATTGTGTCCCGTTGGATATCGAGACGCTCGTAATTGAAGACGGAAGCTATTAGAAAAATCTAACGACAATAACTTTTAACTCGGTTGTCTGATCGAGCTGTGTAATATATCAAGATGCTCAAAATTGAAAACGGAAGCTTTAAGAAAAGTCAAACGACAATAAATTTTGACTCGGATGTCCGATTGTGTCCCGTAGGATATCGAGACGCTCGTAATTGAAAACGGAAGCTCTGAGAAATATCTAACGACAATAACTTTTAACTCGGATGTCTGATGGAGCCCTGTAATATATCGAGACGCTCGAAATTTAAAACGGAAACTCTAAGAAAAGTCAAACGACAATAACTTTTAACTCGGATGTCCGATTGTGTCCCGTAGGATATCGAGACGCTTGAAATTGAAAACGTAAGCTCTAAGAAAAGTGAAACGACAATAAATTTTGACTCGGATGTCCGATTGAGGCTCGTGGGATATCGAGACTGTCGCAACCTACCCTTCGGCGGGAGGGCGACGCGTGACTCGCGGGATGCGTGTTCCATGAAAGGAATACGCGCGGAGTCGCCACCAACGTTTATTTGAGGAAAACGTCGGAAAAACCGGAAAAGACGCGATCTACGAACTTTTAAATGAAAGGCTCAGGAGTTGTATTTACGCGCGGGAATGGTATTAGCACCCCACACGTCCGTCACAAGGGACGACAACCTTTAATCGAATGTGCAAACCAGACTTTGATTTTTACGTTCCCTTTTATGTCCTTATATCCTTTATACCCTTTTTATATTTTTTCTCTTTTTGTGGTCGACAAGGGTGTTTCCCTTTGCTCCTACGTATTCCTCAATTGGGATGAGAAAATCAGACCTACGTAGTTCTTTCGGAACAAAGTGTTTGGTTAAGTTGTTTTTGTCTTTTTTTGCAAAATATGTTTTTATTGAACAAAAGGTCATTTAAGGTGTTGGACCATTAAACGGTCTTTTGATTTTGAAAGGAGAGAAACGTTAAGGCGTTGGACCATTAACGATCTCTTGTTTTTGAAAGGAGAGAAACGTTAAGGCATTGGACCATTAACGATCTCTTGGGGTGGTCGACAAAAGCGGGGCTTTTGCTCCTACGTATCCTCGATTGCGATGAGAAAATCAGACCTACGTAGTTCTTGCAAAAGCGGTAAAGTTACATGTTGATTTTATGCTTTTGAACGGTCCATGTTAACCGATAAAAGCAAAGAGGACCGTTTAAGGCGTTGGACCTTAAAACGGTTTTTAGTGATTTTTCGGACAAAACTTGATTTGTGAGTCTATTTTAGTCTTAGTTTCACTTTGGTTATTAATCAATTCATTCAAGGAAACTTCCAAAGAAAAACGTCCGATTGATTTTTTTGATTTATTTTATTCAAAGATATTTTGATTATTTTATTATTATTTTTCAAGATATTTTGATTATTTTATTATTATTTTACTTTTTTTGGTTTAACCGAGGTTATAGCGTGAACGATCGGTTAGATTTCGTTTTAAAAGTGATTAAATGAGATTACAACACAAATGATCGGTTGAAATTCATTTTATCATTTATTAGGTGAGAAAACGGCTTAAATAAACGGTAAAAGCGCGTTAAAGACGGAAGAAAAGAAATCGAAAATGAACGAAATAAAGATGAAAGCTTAAAAAAACAAGAAATGAATTGAAAGTCTCGGATTCGAAAACTTACCCGTTGAAGGATGAAGAACGACGAAGAACGATGAAGAATTTCCACAGAATCGCTTACGGAAGCGTTACAGAAGCACTTCGACTCGATTTTTCTTCACGAAAACGTGTTTTTTGCCCAAAATAGCCGAAATGCATAGCCAAAGGGGTCTTGAACATTTTGAAACAGCTCCCCCCTCCCCTATTTATAGAAAAAAAAGGAGGTGCTTGCCGCCCAAAGACTTAATGAAGAAGATTTCTAAGCGCACCCGAATTACTAAGTTCACCCCCCTTTTTCGAATTTTACAGAAAAGTTACGGAAGCCTTACGGAAGTGTTTTCGAATTTGATTTTCATCTTTTTTCTCTTCCCTTTCACCAATGTTAAGTGGAATATGCTTACCCAAGGTTTTCGGAAATTTTACGGAAGTATTACGGAAGCCGCGGAAGCCCCGGAAACCATTTTTCAAAAACGTGGAGGAGCTTGCCGCCCAGTTGCTTCCTCCTTAAGCAACCCAACTTCCAAAATGTTATGGAAGGGCCTAGATTTGAATTGCTATTCACACCCCTATCTTGATAAGTTCACCCCCTTTACCTTTTTTGGTGATTCTTTTTTTTGTAAAGTTACGGAAACTTACGAATCTCGTAACGATACTTGTTTTCTTTCCGTAATGTTACGGAACCTAGCGGATAACATACTCATCCCCTCTTTTGACTTACGGCATGTTACGGAACCTCACTAATTATGCAACGATGCTTCCATTTGATTTCCGGTGTGTCACAGAACCTTACGGATTATGCATCAGTATTTTCTTTTGATTTCCGGCATGTCCCGGAACTTCACAAATTGCCTAATGATGGGTGCCAAGCACCTCACAAGGACCAAACAAAAGTTGCATGTCATCAAGCAAAGGTCCCCGGACGAAATTAGGGTATGACAGAGACGCTCGTAATTGAAAACGGAAGCTCTGAGAAAAATCTAACGACAATAACTTTTCACTCGGATGTCCGATTGAGTCCCGCAGGATATCGAGAAGCTCGTAATTGAAAACGGAAGCTCTGAGAAAAATCAAACGACAATAAGTTTTAACTCGGATGTCCTATTGAGCCCTGTAATATATTAAGACGCTCGAAATTGAAAACGGAAGCTCTAAGAAAAGTCAAATGACAATAACTTTTAACTCGGATGTCCGATTGAGTCCCATAATATATGGCGACGCTCGTAATTGAAAACTGAAGCTCTGAGCAAATTCAAACGACAATAACTTTTGACTCGGATGTTCGATTGTGTCATGTAGGATATCGACACGCTCGTAATTGAAAATGTAAGCTCTGAGAAAAATCTAACGACAATAACTTTTAACTCGGATGTCTGATCGAGCCCTGTAATATATCAAGACGCTCGAAATTGAAAACGGAAGCTCTAAGAAGAGTCAAACGACAATAACTTTTGACTCGGATGTCCGATTGTGTCCCGTAGGATATCGAGACGCTCGAAATTGAAAACGGAAGCTCTAAGAAAAGTCAAACGACAATAACTTTTGACTCGGATGTCCGATTGTGTCCCGTAGGATATCGAGACGCTCGAAATTGAAAACAGAATCTCTAAGAAAAGTCAAACGACAATAACTTTTAACTCGGATGTCCGATTGAGCCCTTTAATATATCGAGACGCTCGAAATTGAAAACGGAAGCTCTAAGAAAAGTCAAACGACAATAACTTTTAACTCGGATGTCCGATTGAGCCCTATAATATATCGAGACACTCAACAAATGAAAACGGAAGCTCTAAGAAAAGTCAAACGACAATAACTTTTGACTCGGATGTCCGATAGTGTCCCGTAGGATATCGAGACGCTCGTAATTGAAGACGGAAGCTATTAGAAAAATCTAACAACAATAACTTTTAACTCGGTTGTCTGATCGAGCCGTGTAATATATCAAGATGCTCAAAATTGAAAACGGAAACTTTAAGAAAAGTCAAACGACAATAACTTTTGACTTGGATGTCCGATTGTGTCCCGTAGGATATCAAGACGCTCGTAATTGAAAACGAAAGCTCTGAGAAACATCAAACGACAATAACTTTTAACTCGGATGTCTGATGGAGCCCTCTATTATATCGAGACGCTCGAAATTGAAAACGGAAACTCTAAGAAAAGTCAAACGACAATAACTTTTAACTCGGATGTCCGATTATGTCCCGTAGGATATCGAGACGCTCGAAATTGAGAACGTAAGCTCTAAGAAAAGTCAAACGACAATAAATTTTGACTCGGATGTCCGATTGAGGCTCGTGGGATATCGAGACGCTCGTAATTGAAAACGGAAGCTCTGAGAAAAATCAAACGACAATAACTTTTAACTCGGATGTCCGATTGAGTCCCGTAATATATGGCGACGCTCGTAATTGAAAACTGAAGCTCTGAGCAAATTCAAACGACAATAACTTTTGACTCGGATGTCCGATTGTGTCATGTAGGATATCGAGACGCTCATAATTGAAAACGTAAACTCTGAGAAAAATCTAACGACAATAACTTTTAACTCGGATGTCTGATCGAGCCCTGTAATATATCAAGACGCTCGAAATTGAAAACGAAAGCTCTAAGAAAAGTCAAACGACAATAACTTTTGACTCGGATGTCCGATTGTGTCCCGTAGGATATCGAGACGCTCAAAATTGAAAACGGAAGCTCTAAGAAAAGTCAAACGACAATAACTTTTAACTCGGATGTCCGATTGTGTCCCGTAGGATATCGAGACGCTCGAAATTGAAAATATAAGCTCTAAGAAAAGTCAAACGACAATAAATTTTGACTCGGATGTCCGATTGAGGCTCGTGGGATATCGAGACGCTCGTAATTGAAAACAGAAGCTTTGAGAAAAATCAAACGACACTTACGTTTAACTCGGATGTCCGATTGAGTCCCGTAATATATGGCGAAGCTCGTAATTGAAAACTGAAGCTCTGAGCATATTCAAACGACAATAACTTTTGACTCGGATATCCGATTGTGTCATGTAGGATATCGAGACGCTCATAATTGAAAACGTAAGCTCTGAGAAAAATCTAACGACAATAACTTTTAACTCGGATGTCTGATCGAGCCCTGTAATATATCAAGACGCTCGAAATTGAAAACGGAAGCTCTAAGAAAAGTCAAAATACAATAGCTTTTAACTCGGATGTCCGATTGAGCCCTTTAATATATCGAGACGCTCGAAATTGAAAACGCAAGCTCTAAGAAAAGTCAAACGACAATAACTTTTAACTCGGATGTCCTATTGAGCCCTGTAATATATCGAGACGTTCGAAATTGAAAACGGAAGCTCTAAGAAAAGTCAAATGACAATAACTTTTGACTCGGATGTCCGATTGTGTCCCGTAGGATATCGAGACGCTCGAAATTGAAAACGGAAGCACTAAGAAAAGTCAAACGACAATAACTTTTAACTCGGATGTCCGATTGAGTCCCGTAATATATGGAGACGCTCGTAATTGAAAACTGAAGCTCTAAGCATATTCAAATGACAACAACATTTCACTCGGATGTCCAATTGTGTCCCGTAAGATATCGAGACGCTCGAAATTGAAAACGGAAACTCTAAGAAAAGTCAAACGACAATAACTTTTAACTCGGATGTCCGATTGAGCCCTATTATATATCGAGACGCTCGAAATTGAAAATGGAAGCTCCAAGAAAAGTCAAACGACAATAACTTTTGACTCGGATGTCCGATTGTGTCCCGTAGGATATCGAGACGCTTGAAATTGAAAACGGATGCACTAAGAAAAGTCAAACGACAATAACTTTTGACTCGGATGTCCGATTGTGTCCCGTAGGATATCGAGACGCTTGAAATTGAAAACGGAAGCACTAAGAAAAGTCAAACGACAATAACTTTTAACTCGGATGTCCGATTGAGCCCTTTAATATATCGAGACGCTCGAAATTGAAAACGGAAGCTCTAAGAAAAGTCAAACGACAATAACTTTTAACTCGGATGTCCGATTGAGCCCTATAATATATCGAGACGCTCGAAAATTAAAACGGAAGCTCTAAGAAAAGTCAAACGACAATAACTTTTGACTCGGATGTCCGATTGTGTCCCGTAGGATATCGAGACGCTCGTAATTGAAGACGGAAGCTATTAGAAAAATCTAACGACAATAACTTTTAACTCGGTTGTCTGATCGAGCCGTGTAATATATCAAGATGCTCAAAATTGAAAACGGAAGCTTTAAGAAAAGTCAAACGACAATAACTTTTGACTCGGATGTGCGATTGTGTCCCGTAGGATATCGAGACGCTCGTAATTGAAAACGGAAGCTCTGAGAAACATCAAACGACAATAACTTTTAACTCGGATGTCTGATGGAGCCCTGTAATATATCGAGACGCTCGAAATTGAAAATGGAAACTCTAAGAATAGTCAAACGACAATAACTTTTAACTCGGATGTCCGATTGTGTCCCGTAGGATATCGAGACTCTCGAAATTGAAAACGTAAGCTCTAAGAAAAGTCAAACGACAATAAATTTTGACTCGGATGTCCGATTGAGGCTCTTGGGATATCGAGACGCTCGTAATTGAAAACGGAAGCTATAAGAAAAATCTAATGACAATAACTTTTAACTCGGATGTCTCATCGAGTCCTGTAATATATCAAGACGCTCGAAATTGAAAACGGAATCTCTAAGACATGTCAAACGACAATAACTTTTAACTCGGATGTCCGATTGAGCCCTTTAATATATCGAGACGCTCGAAATTGAAAACGGAAGCTCTAAGAAAAGTCAAACGACAATAACTTTTAACTCGGATGTCCGATTGAGCCCTATAATATATCGAGACGCTCAACAAATGAAAACGGAAGCTCTAAGAAAAGTCAAACGACAATAACTTTTGACTCGGATGTCCGATAGTGTCCCATAGGATATCGAGACGCTCGTAATTGAAGACGGAAGCTATTAGAAAAATCTAACAACAATAACTTTTAACTCGGTTGTCTGATCGAGCCGTGTAATATATCAAGATGCTCAAAATTGAAAACGGAAACTTTAAGAAAAGTCAAACGACAATAACTTTTCACTTGGATGTCCGATTGTGTCCCGTAGGATGTCGAGACGCTCGTAATTGAAAACGGAAGCTCTGAGAAACATCAAACGACAATAACTTTTAACTCGGATGTCTGATGGAGCCCTGTATTATATCGAGACGCTCGAAATTGAAAACGGAAACTCTAAGAAAAGTCAAACGACAATAACTTTTAACTCGGATGTCCGATTGTGTCCCGTAGGATATCGAGACGCTCGAAATTGAAAACGTAAGCTCTAAGAAAAGTCAAACGACAATAAATTTTGACTCGGATGTCCGATTGAGGCTCGTGGGATATCGAGACGCTCGTAATTGAAAACAGAAGCTTTGAGAAAAATCAAACGACACTTACGTTTAACTCGGATGTCCGATTGAGTCCCGTAATATATGGCGAAGCTCGTAATTGAAAACTGAAGCTCTGAGCAAATTCAAACGACAATAACTTTTGACTCGGATGTCCGATTGTGTCATGTAGGATATCGAGACGCTCATAATTGAAAATGTAAGCTCTGAGAAAAATCTAATGACAATAACTTTTAACTCGGATGCCTGATCGAGCCCTGTAATATATCAAGACGCTCGAAATTGAAAACGGAAGCTCTAAGAAAAGTCAAACGACAATAACTTTTGACTCCGATGTCCGATTGTGTCCCGTAGGATATCGAGACGCTCGAAATTGAAAACGGAAGCTCTAAGAAAAGTCAAACGACAATAACTTTTAACTCGGATGTCCGATTGTGTCCCATAGGATATCGAGACGCTCGAAATTGAAAATGTAAGCTCTAAGAAAAGTCAAACGACAATAAATTTTGACTCGGATGTCCGATTGAGGCTCGTGGGATATCGAGACGCTCGTAATTGAAAACAGAAGCTCTGAGAAAAATCAAACGACAATTACTTTTAACTCGGATGTCCGATTGAGTCCCGTAATATATGGCGAAGCTCGTAATTGAAAACTGAAGCTCTGAGCAAATTCAAACGACAATAACTTTTGACTCGGATATCCGATTGTGTCATATAGGATATCGAGACGCTCATAATTGAAAACGTAAGCTCTGAGAAAAATCTAACGACAATAACTTTAACTCGGATGTCTGATCGAGCCCTGTAATATATCAACACGCTCGAAATTGAAAACGGAAGCTCTAAGAAAAGTGAAACGACAATAGCTTTTAACTCGGATGTCCGATTGAGCCCTTTAATATATCGAGACGCTCGAAATTGAAAACGCAAGCTCTAAGAAAAGTCAAACGACAATAACTTTTAACTCGGATGTCCTATTGAGCCCTGTAATATATCGAGACGTTCGAAATTGAAAACGGAAGCTCTAAGAAAAGTCAAACGACAATAGCTTTTAACTCGGATGTCCGATTGAGCCCTTTAATATATCGAGACGCTCGAAATTGAAAACGCAAGCTCTAAGAAAAGTCAAACGACAATAACTTTTAACTCGGATGTCCTATTGAGCCCTGTAATATATCGAGACGTTCGAAATTGAAAACGGAAGCTCTAAGAAAAGTCAAACGACAATAACTTTTGACTCGGATGTCCGATTGTGTCCCGTAGGATATCGAGACGCTCGAAATTGAAAACGGAAGCTCTAAGAAAATTCAAACGTCAATAATTTTTAACTCGGATGTCCGATTGAGTCCCGTAATATATGGAGACGCTCGTAATTGAAAACTGAAGCTCTAAGCATATTCAAATGACAACAACATTTCACTCGGATGTCCAATTGTGTCCCGTAGGATATCGAGACGCTCGAAATTGAAAACGGAAACTCTAAGAAAAGTCAAACGACAATAACTTTTAACTCGGATGTCCGATTGAGCCCTATTATATATCGAGACGCTCGAAATTGAAAATGGAAGCTCCAAGAAAAGTCAAACGACAATAACTTTTGACTCGGATGTCCGATTGTGTCCCGTAGGATATCGAGACGCTTGAAATTGAAAACGGAAGCACTAAGAAAAGTCAAACGACAATAATTTTTAACTCGGATGTCCTATTGAGTCCTGTAATATATCGAGACGCTCGAAATTGAAAACGGAAGCTCTAAGAAAAGTCAAACGACAATAACTTTTAACTCGGATGTCCGATTGAGCCCTTTAATATATCGAGACGCTCGAAATTGAAAACGGAAGCTCTAAGAAAAGTCAAACGACAATAACTTTTAACTCGGATGTCCGATTGAGCCCTTTAATATATCGAGACGCTCGAAATTGAAAACGGAAGCTCTAAGAAAAGTCAAACGACAATAACTTTTAACTCGGATGTCCGATTGAGCCCTATAATATATCGAGACGCTCGAAAATGAAAACGGAAGCTCTAAGAAAAGTCAAACGACAATAACTTTTGACTCGGATGTCCGATTGTGTGCCGTAGGATATCGAGACGCTCGTAATTGAAGACGGAAGCTATTAGAAAAATCTAACGACAATAACTTTTAACTCGGTTGTCTGATCGAGCCGTGTAATATATCAAGATGCTCAAAATTGAAAACGGAAGCTTTAAGAAAAGTCAAACGACAATAACTTTTGACTCGGATGTGCGATTGTGTCCCGTAGGATATCGAGACGCTCGTAATTGAAAACGGAAGCTCTGAGAAACATCAAACGACAATAACTTTTAACTCGGATGTCTGATGGAGCCCTGTAATATATCGAGACGCTCGAAATTGAAAATGGAAACTCTAAGAATAGTCAAACGACAATAACTTTTAACTCGGATGTCCGATTGTGTCCCGTAGGATATCGAGACTCTCGAAATTGAAAACGTAAGCTCTAAGAAAAGTCAAACGACAATAAATTTTGACTCGGATGTCCGATTGAGGCTCTTGGGATATCGAGACGCTCGTAATTGAAAACGGAAGCTATAAGAAAAATCTAATGACAATAACTTTTAACTCGGATGTCTGATCGAGTCCTGTAATATATCAAGACGCTCGAAATTGAAAACGGAAGCTCTAAGACATGTCAAACGACAATAACTTTTAACTCGGATGTCCGATTGAGCCCTATAATATATCGAGACGCTCAACAAATGAAAACGGAAGCTCTAAGAAAAGTCAAACGACAATAACTTTTGACTCGGATGTCCGATAGTGTCCCATAGGATATCGAGACGCTCGTAATTGAAGACGGAAGCTATTAGAAAAATCTAACAACAATAACTTTTAACTCGGTTGTCTGATCGAGCCGTGTAATATATCAAGATGCTCAAAATTGAAAACGGAAACTTTAAGAAAAGTCAAACGACAATAACTTTTCACTTGGATGTCCGATTGTGTCCCGTAGGATGTCGAGACGCTCGTAATTGAAAACGGAAGCTCTGAGAAACATCAAACGACAATAACTTTTAACTCGGATGTCTGATGGAGCCCTGTATTATATCGAGACGCTCGAAATTGAAAACGGAAACTCTAAGAAAAGTCAAACGACAATAACTTTTAACTCGGATGTCCGATTGTGTCCCGTAGGATATCGAGACGCTCGAAATTGAAAACGTAAGCTCTAAGAAAAGTCAAACGACAATAAATTTTGACTCGGATGTCCGATTGAGGCTCGTGGGATATCGAGACGCTCGTAATTGAAAACAGAAGCTTTGAGAAAAATCAAACGACACTTACGTTTAACTCGGATGTCCGATTGAGTCCCGTAATATATGGCGAAGCTCGTAATTGAAAACTGAAGCTCTGAGCAAATTCAAACGACAATAACTTTTGACTCGGATGTCCGATTGTGTCATGTAGGATATCGAGACGCTCATAATTGAAAATGTAAGCTCTGAGAAAAATCTAATGACAATAACTTTTAACTCGGATGTCTGATCGAGCCCTGTAATATATCAAGACGCTCGAAATTGAAAACGGAAGCTCTAAGAAAAGTCAAACGACAATAACTTTTGACTCCGATGTCCGATTGTGTCCCGTAGGATATCGAGACGCTCGAAATTGAAAACGGAAGCTCTAAGAAAAGTCAAACGACAATAACTTTTAACTCGGATGTCCGATTGTGTCCCATAGGATATCGAGACGCTCGAAATTGAAAATGTAAGCTCTAAGAAAAGTCAAACGACAATAAATTTTGACTCGGATGTCCGATTGAGGCTCGTGGGATATCGAGACGCTCGTAATTGAAAACAGAAGCTCTGAGAAAAATCAAACGACAATTACTTTTAACTCGGATGTCCGATTGAGTCCCGTAATATATGGCGAAGCTCGTAATTGAAAACTGAAGCTCTGAGCAAATTCAAACGACAATAACTTTTGACTCGGATATCCGATTGTGTCATATAGGATATCGAGACGCTCATAATTGAAAACGTAAGCTCTGAGAAAAATCTAACGACAATAACTTTTAACTCGGATGTCTGATCGAGCCCTGTAATATATCAACACGCTCGAAATTGAAAACAGAAGCTCTAAGAAAAGTGAAACGACAATAGCTTTTAACTCGGATGTCCGATTGAGCCCTTTAATATATCGAGACGCTCGAAATTGAAAACGCAAGCTCTAAGAAAAGTCAAACGACAATAACTTTTAACTCGGATGTCCTATTGAGCCCTGTAATATATCGAGACGTTCGAAATTGAAAACGGAAGCTCTAAGAAAAGTCAAACGACAATAGCTTTTAACTCGGATGTCCGATTGAGCCCTTTAATATATCGAGACGCTCGAAATTGAAAACGCAAGCTCTAAGAAAAGTTAAACGACAATAACTTTTAACTCGGATGTCCTATTGAGCCCTGTAATATATCGAGACGTTCGAAATTGAAAACGGAAGCTCTAAGAAAAGTCAAACGACAATAACTTTTGACTCGGATGTCCGATTGTGTCCCGTAGGATATCGAGACGCTCGAAATTGAAAACGGAAGCTCTAAGAAAATTCAAACGTCAATAATTTTTAACTCGGATGTCCGATTGAGTCCCGTAATATATGGAGACGCTCGTAATTGAAAACTGAAGCTCTAAGCATATTCAAATGACAACAACATTTCACTCGGATGTCCAATTGTGTCCCGTAGGATATCGAGACGCTCGAAATTGAAAACGGAAACTCTAAGAAAAGTCAAACGACAATAACTTTTAACTCGGATGTCCGATTGAGCCCTATTATATATCGAGACGCTCGAAATTGAAAATGGAAGCTCCAAGAAAAGTCAAACGACAATAACTTTTGACTCGGATGTCCGATTGTGTCCCGTAGGATATCGAGACGCTTGAAATTGAAAACGGAAGCACTAAGAAAAGTCAAACGACAATAATTTTTAACTCGGATGTCCTATTGAGTCCTGTAATATATCGAGACGCTCGAAATTGAAAACGGAAGCTCTAAGAAAAGTCAAACGACAATAACTTTTAACTCGGATGTCCGATTGAGCCCTTTAATATATCGAGACGCTCGAAATTGAAAACGGAAGCTCTAAGAAAAGTCAAACGACAATAACTTTTAACTCGGATGTCCGATTGAGCCCTTTAATATATCGAGACGCTCGAAATTGAAAACGGAAGCTCTAAGAAAAGTCAAACGACAATAACTTTTAACTCGGATGTCCGATTGAGCCCTATAATATATCGAGACGCTCGAAAATGAAAACGGAAGCTCTAAGAAAAGTCAAACGACAATAACTTTTGACTCGGATGTCCGATTGTGTGCCGTAGGATATCGAGACGCTAGTAATTGAAGACGGAAGCTATTAGAAAAATCTAACGACAATAACTTTTAACTCGGTTGTCTGATCGAGCCGTGTAATATATCAAGATTCTCAAAATTGAAAACGGAAGCTTTAAGAAAAGTCAAACGACAATAACTTTTGACTCGGATGTCCGATTGTGTCCCGTAGGATATCGAGTCGCTCGTAATTGAAAACGGAAGCTCTGAGAAACATCAAATGACAATAACTTTTAACTCGGATGTCTGATGGAGCCCTGTAATATATCGAGACGCTCGAAATTGAAAATGGAAACTCTAAGAAAAGTCAAACGACAATAACTTTTAACTCGGATGTCCGATTGTGTCCCGTAGGATATCGAGACGCTCGAAATTGAAAACGTAAGCTCTAAGAAAAGTCAAACGACAATAAATTTTGACTCGGATGTCCGATTGAGGCTCGTGGGATATCGAGACGCTCGTAATTGAAAACAGAAGCTTTGAGAAAAATCAAACGACACTTACGTTTAACTCGGATGTCCGATTGAGTCCCGTAATATATGGCGAAGCTCGTAATTGAAAACTGAAGCTCTGAGCAAATTCAAACGACAATAACTTTTGACTCGGATGTCCGATTGTGTCATGTAGGATATCGAGACGCTCATAATTGAAAATGTAAGCTCTGAGAAAAATCTAATGACAATAACTTTTAACTCGGATGTCTGATCGAGCCCTGTAATATATCAAGACGCTCGAAATTGAAAACGGAAGCTCTAAGAAAAGTCAAACGACAATAACTTTTGACTCCGATGTCCGATTGTGTCCCGTAGGATATCGAGACGCTCGAAATTGAAAACGGAAGCTCTAAGAAAAGTCAAACGACAATAACTTTTAACTCGGATGTCCGATTGTGTCCCATAGGATATCGAGACGCTCGAAATTGAAAATGTAAGCTCTAAGAAAAGTCAAACGACAATAAATTTTGACTCGGATGTCCGATTGAGGCTCGTGGGATATCGAGACGCTCGTAATTGAAAACAGAAGCTCTGAGAAAAATCAAACGACAATTACTTTTAACTCGGATGTCCGATTGAGTCCCGTAATATATGGCGAAGCTCGTAATTGAAAACTGAAGCTCTGAGCAAATTCAAACGACAATAACTTTTGACTCGGATATCCGATTGTGTCATATAGGATATCGAGACGCTCATAATTGAAAACGTAAGCTCTGAGAAAAATCTAACGACAATAACTTTTAACTCGGATGTCTGATCGAGCCCTGTAATATATCAACACGCTCGAAATTGAAAACGGAAGCTCTAAGAAAAGTGAAACGACAATAGCTTTTAACTCGGATGTCCGATTGAGCCCTTTAATATATCGAGACGCTCGAAATTGAAAATGCAAGCTCTAAGAAAAGTTAAACGACAATAACTTTTAAGTCGGATGTCCTATTGAGCCCTGTAATATATCGAGACGTTCGAAATTGAAAACGGAAGCTCTAAGAAAAGTCAAACGACAATAGCTTTTAACTCGGATGTCCGATTGAGCCCTTTAATATATCGAGACGCTCGAAATTGAAAACGCAAGCTCTAAGAAAAGTCAAACGACAATAACTTTTAACTCGGATGTCATAT
Organism: Glycine soja; assembly: GCF_004193775.1. Classification (NCBI taxonomy): domain Eukaryota; kingdom Viridiplantae; phylum Streptophyta; class Magnoliopsida; order Fabales; family Fabaceae; genus Glycine; species Glycine soja. The sequence continues at coordinate 51,600 of NW_021143991.1, forward strand.
TGAGCCCTGTAATATATCGAGACGTTCGAAATTGAAAACGGAAGCACTATGAAAAGTCAAACGACAATAATTTTTAACTCGGATGTCCTATTGAGTCCTGTAATATATCGAGACGCTCGAAATTGAAAACGGAAGCTCTAGGAAAAGTCAAACGATAATAACTTTTAACGCGGATGTCCGATTGAGCCCTTTAATATATCGAGACGTTCGAAATTGAAAACGGAAGCTCTAAGAAAAGTCAAACGACAATAGCTTTTAACTCGGATGTCCGATTGAGCCCTTTAATATATCGAGACGCTCGAAATTGAAAACGCAAGCTCTAAGAAAAGTCAAACGACAATAACTTTTGACTCGGATGTCCGATTGTTTCCCGTAGGATATCGAGACGCTCGAAATTGAAAACGGAAGCTCTAAGAAAAGTCAAACGACAATAACTTTTAACTCGGATGTCCGATTGTGTCCCGTAGGATATCGAGACGCTCGAAATTGAAAATGTAAGCTCTAAGAAAAGTCAAACGACAATAAATTTTGACTCGGATGTCCGATTGAGGCTCGTGGGATATCGAGACGCTCGTAATTGAAAACGGAAGCTCTGAGAAAAATCAAACGACAATAACTTTTAACTCGAACGTCTCGATATATTACAGGGCTCAATAGTACATCCGAGTTAAAAGTTATTGTTTCTAAGAAAAGTCAAACGACAATAAATTTTGACTCGGATGTCCGATTGAGGCTCGTGGGATATCGAGACGCTCGTAATTGAAAACGGAAGCTCTGAGAAAAATCAAACGACAATAACTTTTAACTCGGATGTCCGATTGAGTCCCGTAATATATGGCGAAGCTCGTAATTGAAAACTGAAGCTCTGAGCAAATTCAAACGACAATAACTTTTGACTCGGATATCCGTTTGTGTCATGTAGGATATCGAGATGCTCATAATTGAAAACGTAAGCTCTGAGAAAAATCTAACGACAATAACTTTTAACTTGGATGTCTGATCGAGCCCTGTAATATATGAAGACGCTCGAAATTGAAAACGGAAGCTCTAAGAAAAGTCAAACGACAATAGCTTTTAACTCGGATGTCCTATTGAGCCCTGTAATATATCGAGACGTTCGAAATTGAAAACGGAAGCTCTAAGAAAAGTCAAACGACAATAGCTTTTAACTCGGATGTCCTATTGAGCCCTGTAATATATCGAGACGTTCGAAATTGAAAACGGAAGCTCTAAGAAAAGTCAAACGACAATAACTTTTGACTCGGATGTCCGATTGTGTCCCGTAGGATATCGAGACGCTCGAAATTGAAAACGGAAGCTCTAAGAAAATTCAAACGTCAATAATTTTTAACTCGGATGTCCGATTGAGTCCCGTAATATATGGAGACGCTCGTAATTGAAAACTGAAGCTCTAAGCATATTCAAATGACAACAACATTTCACTCGCATGTCCAATTGTGTCCCGTAGGATATCGAGACGCTTGAAATTGAAAACGGAAACTCTAAGAAAAGTCAAACGACAATAACTTTTAACTCGGATGTCCGATTGAGCCCTATTATATATCGAGACGCTCGAAATTGAAAATGGAAGCTCCAAGAAAAGTCAAACGACAATAACTTTTGACTCGGATGTCCGATTGTGTCCCGTAGGATATCGAGACGCTCTAAATTGAAAACGGAAGCACTAAGAAAAGTCAAACGACAATAATTTTTAACTCGGATGTCCTATTGAGTCCTGTAATATATCGAGACGCTCGAAATTGAAAACGGAAGCTCTAAGAAAAGTCAAACGACAATAACTTTTAACTCGGATGTCCGATTGAGCCCTTTAATATATCGAGACACTCGAAATTGAAAACGGAAGCTCTAAGAAAAGTCAAACGACAATAACTTTTAACTCGGATGTCCGATTGAGCCCTATAATATATTGAGACGCTCGAAAATGAAAACGGAAGCTCTAAGAAAAGTCAAACGACAATAACTTTTGACTCGGATGTCCGATTGTGTGCCGTAGGATATCGAGACGCTAGTAATTGAAGACGGAAGCTATTAGAAAAATCTAACGACAATAACTTTTAACTCGGTTGTCTGATCGAGCCGTGTAATATATCAAGATGCTCAAAATTGAAAACGGAAGCTTTAAGAAAAGTCAAACGACAATAACTTTTGACTCGGATGTCCGATTGTGTCCCGTAGGATATCGAGTCGCTCGTAATTGAAAACGGAAGCTCTGAGAAACATCAAATGACAATAACTTTTAACTCGGATGTCTGATGGAGCCCTGTAATATATCGAGACGCTCGAAATTGAAAATGGAAACTCTAAGAAAAGTCAAACGACAATAACTTTTAACTCGGATGTCCGATTGTGTCCCGTAGGATATCGAGACTCTCGAAATTGAAAACGTAAGCTCTAAGAAAAGTCAAACGACAATAAATTTTGACTCGGATGTCCGATTGAGGCTCGTGGGATATCGAGACGCTCGTAATTGAAAACGGAAGCTATAAGAAAAATCTAATGACAATAACTTTTAACTCGGATGTCTGATCGAGCCCTGTAATATATCAAGACGCTCGAAATTGAAAACGGAAGCTCTAAGACATGTCAAACGACAATAACTTTTAACTCGGATGTCCTATTGAGCCCTGTAATATATGGAGATGCTCGAAATTGAAATCGGAAGCTCTAAGAAAAGTCAAACGACAATAACTTTTAACTCGGATGTCCGATTGAGTCCCGTAATATATGGAGATGCTCGTAATTGAAAATTGAAGCTCTAAGCATATTCAAATGACTATAACATTTCACTCGGATGTCCAATTGTGTCCCGTAGGATATCGAGACGCTCAAAATTGAAAACGGAAGCTCTAAGAAAAGTCAAACGACAATAACTTTTGACTCGGATGTCCGATTGTGTCCCATAGGATATCGAGACACTCGTAATTGAAGACGGAAGCTATTAGAAAAATCTAACAACAATAACTTTTAACTCGGTGGTCTGATCGAGCCGTGTAATATATCAAGATGCTCAAAATTGAAAACGGAAGCTTTAAGAAAAGTCAAACAACAATAACTTTGGACTTGGATGTCCGATTGTGTCCCGTAGGATATCGAGACGCTCGTAATTGAAAACGGAAGCTCTAAGAAACATCAAACGACAATAACATTTAACTCGGATGTCCGATTGAGGCTCGTGGGATATCGAGACGCTCAAAATTGAAAACGGAAGCTATAAGAAAAATCTAATGACAATAACTTTTAACTCGGATGTCTGATCGAGCCCTGTAATATATCAAGACGCTCGAAATTGAAAACGGAAGCTCTAAGACATGTCAAACGACAATAACTTTTAACTCGGATGTCCTATTGAGCCCTGTAATATATTGAGATGCTCGAAATTGAAAACGGAAGCTCTAAGAAAAGTCAAATGACAATAACTTTTAACTCGGATGTCCGATTGAGTCCCGTAATATATGGAGATGCTCGTAATTGAAAATTGAAGCTCTAAGCATATTCAAATGACAATAACATTTCACTCGGATGTCCAATTGTGTCCCGTAGGATATCGAGACGATCAAAATTGAAAACGGAAAATCTAAGAAAAGTCAAACGACAATAACTTTTAACTCGGATGTCCGATTGAGCCCTATAATATATCGAGACGCACAAAATTGAAAACAGAAGCTCTAAGAAAAGTCAAACGACAATAACTTTTGACTCGGATGTTCGATTGTGTCCCGTAGGATATCAAGACACTCGAAATTTAAAACGGAAGCACTAAGAAAAGTCAAACGACAATAACTTTTGACTCGGATGTCCGATTGTGTCCCGTAGGATATCGAGACGCTCGTAATTGAAAACGGAAGCTCTGAGAAACATCAAACGACAATAACTTTTAACTCGGATGTCTGATGGAGCCCTGTAATATATCGAGACGCTCGAAATTGAAAACGGAAGCTCAAAGAAATGTCAAACGACAATAACTTTTAACTCGGATGTCCTATTGAGCCCTGTAATATATCGAGACGCTCGAAATTGAAAACGGAAGCTCTAAGAAAAGTCAAACGACAATAACTTTTAACTCGGATGTCCGATTGAGTCCCGTAATATATGGAGATGCTCGTAATTGAAAATTGAAGCTCTAAGCATATTCAAAAGACAATAACATTTCACTCGGATGTCCAATTGTGTCCCGTAGAATATCAAGACGCTCGAAATTGAAAACGGAAACTCTAAGAAAAGTCAAACGACAATAACTTTTCACTCGGATGTCCGATTGTGTCCCGTAGGATATCAAGACACTCGAAATTGAAAACGGAAGCACTAAGAAAAGTCAAACGACAATAACTTTTAACTCGGATGTCTGATTGAACCCTGTAATATATCAAGACGCTCGAAATTGAAAACGGAAACTCTACAAAAAGTCAAACGACAATAACTTTTAACTCGGATGTCCGATTGTGTCCCGTAGGATATCGAGACGCTCGAACTTGAAAACGTAAGCTCTAAGAAAAGTCAAACGATAATGAGTTTTAACTCGGATGTCCTATTGTGCCCTGTAATATATTGAGACGCTCGAAATTGAAAACGGAAGCTCTAAGAAAAGTCAAACGACAATAACTTTTAACTCGAATGTCCGATTGAGCCCTATAATATATCGAGACGCTCGAAATTGAAAACGGAAGCTCTAAGAAAAGCCAAACGATAATAATTTTTAACTCGGATGTCCTATTGAGCCCTGTAATATATTGAGACGCTCGAAATTGAAAATGGAGGCTCTAAGAAAAGTCAAACGACAATAACTTTTGACTCGGATATCCGATTGTGTCTCGTAGGATAGCGAGACGCTCGTAATTGAAAGCGGAAGCTCTGAGAAAAATCAAATGACAATAACTTTTAACTCGGATGTCTGATCGAGCCCTGTAATATATCAAGACGCTCGAAATTGAAAACGGAAGCTCTAAGAAAAGTCAAACGACAATAACTTTTAACTCGGATGTCTTATTGAGCCCTGTAATATATCGAGACGCTCGAAATTGAAAATGGAGGCTCTAAGAAAAGTCAAACGACAATAACTTTTGACTCGGATATCCGATTGTGTCTCGTAGGATAGCGAGACGCTCGTAATTGAAAGCGGAAGCTCTGAGAAAAATCAAACGACAATAACTTTTAACTCGGATGTCCGATTAAGCCCTTTAATATATCGAGACGCTCGAAATTGAAAACGCAAGCTCTAAGAAAAGTCAAACGACAATAACTTTTAACTCGGATGTCCTATTGAGCCCTGTAATATATCGAGACGTTCGAAATTGAAAACGGAAGCACTAAGAAAAGTCAAACGACAATAATTTTTAACTCGGATGTCCTATTGAGTCCTGTAATATATCGAGACGCTCGAAATTGAAAACGGAAGCTCTAGGAAAAGTCAAACGATAATAACTTTTAACGCGGATGTCCGATTGAGCCCTTTAATAT
>NW_021143992.1:0-35078 GCF_004193775.1 Glycine soja
TCACCCTTTTTTGAGCCCATGAATTGCGTTTTCGTTCATGCGTCCTCCACCCACGAGTTTGGAGCCATGCGTAGTGATTGCTTAGTGCAATTCTCCATTCTCAACCCTTTTTCGGAGCCCATGAATTGCGTTTTCGTTCATGCGTCCTCCACCACGAGTTTGGAGCCATGCGTAGTGATTGCTTAGTGCAATTCTCCATTCTCACCCTTTTTCGGAGCCCCATGAATTGCGTTTTCGTTCATGCGTCCTCCACCACGAGTTTGGAGCCATGCGTAGTGATTGCTTAGTGCAATTCTCCATTCTCACCCTTTTTCGGAGCCCATGAATTGCGTTTTCGTTCATGCGTCCTCCACCCACGAGTTTGGAGCCATGCGTAGTGATTGCTTAGTGCAATTCTCCATTCTCACCCTTTTTTCGGAGCCCATGAATTGCGTTTTCGTTCATGCGTCCTCCACCCACGAGTTTGGAGCCATGCGTAGTGATTGCTTAGTGCAATTCTCCATTCTCACCCTTTTTTCGGAGCCCATGAATTGCGTTTTCGTTCATGCGTCCTCCACCCACGAGTTTGGAGCCATGCGTAGTGATTGCTTAGTGCAATTCTCCATTCTCACCCTTTTTTCGGAGCCCATGAATTGCGTTTTCGTTCATGCGTCCTCCACCCACGAGTTTGGAGCCATGCGTAGTGATTGCTTAGTGCAATTCTCCATTCTCACCCTTTTTTCGGAGCCCATGAATTGCGTTTTCGTTCATGCGTCCTCCACCCACGAGTTTGGAGCCATGCGTAGTGATTGCTTAGTGCAATTCTCCATTCTCACCCTTTTTTCGGAGCCCATGAATTGCGTTTTCGTTCATGCGTCCTCCACCCACGAGTTTGGAGCCATGCGTAGTGATTGCTTAGTGCAATTCTCCATTCTCACCCTTTTTCGGAGCCCATGAATTGCGTTTTCGTTCATGCGTCCTCCACCCACGAGTTTGGAGCCATGCGTAGTGATTGCTTAGTGCAATTCTCCATTCTCACCCTTTTTCGGAGCCCATGAATTGCGTTTTCGTTCATGCGTCCTCCACCCACGAGTTTGGAGCCATGCGTAGTGATTGCTTAGTGCAATTCTCCATTCTCACCCTTTTTTCGGAGCCCATGAATTGCGTTTTCGTTCATGCGTCCTCCACCCACGAGTTTGGAGCCATGCGTAGTGATTGCTTAGTGCAATTCTCCATTCTCACCCTTTTTTCGGAGCCCATGAATTGCGTTTTCGTTCATGCGTCCTCCACCCACGAGTTTGGAGCCATGCGTAGTGATTGCTTAGTGCAATTCTCCATTCTCACCCTTTTTTCGGAGCCCATGAATTGCGTTTTCGTTCATGCGTCCTCCACCCACGAGTTTGGAGCCATGCGTAGTGATTGCTTAGTGCAATTCTCCATTCTCACCCTTTTTTCGGAGCCCATGAATTGCGTTTTCGTTCATGCGTCCTCCACCCACGAGTTTGGAGCCATGCGTAGTGATTGCTTAGTGCAATTCTCCATTCTCACCCTTTTTTCGGAGCCCATGAATTGCGTTTTCGTTCATGCGTCCTCCACCCACGAGTTTGGAGCCATGCGTAGTGATTGCTTAGTGCAATTCTCCATTCTCACCCTTTTTCGGAGCCCATGAATTGCGTTTTCGTTCATGCGTCCTCCACCCACGAGTTTGGAGCCATGCGTAGTGATTGCTTAGTGCAATTCTCCATTCTCACCCTTTTTTCGGAGCCCATGAATTGCGTTTTCGTTCATGCGTCCTCCACCCACGAGTTTGGAGCCATGCGTAGTGATTGCTTAGTGCAATTCTCCATTCTCACCCTTTTTCGGAGCCCATGAATTGCGTTTTCGTTCATGCGTCCTCCACCCACGAGTTTGGAGCCATGCGTAGTGATTGCTTAGTGCAATTCTCCATTCTCACCCTTTTTCGGAGCCCATGAATTGCGTTTTCGTTCATGCGTCCTCCACCACGAGTTTGGAGCCATGCGTAGTGATTGCTTAGTGCAATTCTCCATTCTCACCCTTTTTCGGAGCCCATGAATTGCGTTTTCGTTCATGCGTCCTCCACCCACGAGTTTGGAGCCATGCGTAGTGATTGCTTAGTGCAATTCTCCATTCTCACCCTTTTTTCGGAGCCCATGAATTGCGTTTTCGTTCATGCGTCCTCCACCCACGAGTTTGGAGCCATGCGTAGTGATTGCTTAGTGCAATTCTCCATTCTCACCCTTTTTTCGGAGCCCATGAATTGCGTTTTCGTTCATGCGTCCTCCACCCACGAGTTTGGAGCCATGCGTAGTGATTGCTTAGTGCAATTCTCCATTCTCACCCTTTTTTCGGAGCCCATGAATTGCGTTTTCGTTCATGCGTCCTCCACCCACGAGTTTGGAGCCATGCGTAGTGATTGCTTAGTGCAATTCTCCATTCTCACCCTTTTTTCGGAGCCCATGAATTGCGTTTTCGTTCATGCGTCCTCCACCCACGAGTTTGGAGCCATGCGTAGTGATTGCTTAGTGCAATTCTCCATTCTCACCCTTTTTTCGGAGCCCATGAATTGCGTTTTCGTTCATGCGTCCTCCACCCACGAGTTTGGAGCCATGCGTAGTGATTGCTTAGTGCAATTCTCCATTCTCAACCCTTTTTCGGAGCCCCATGAATTGCGTTTTCGTTCATGCGTCCTCCACCCACGAGTTTGGAGCCATGCGTAGTGATTGCTTAGTGCAATTCTCCATTCTCACCCTTTTTCGGAGCCCATGAATTGCGTTTTCGTTCATGCGTCCTCCACCCACGAGTTTGGAGCCATGCGTAGTGATTGCTTAGTGCAATTCTCCATTCTCACCCTTTTTTCGGAGCCCATGAATTGCGTTTTCGTTCATGCGTCCTCCACCCACGAGTTTGGAGCCATGCGTAGTGATTGCTTAGTGCAATTCTCCATTCTCACCCTTTTTCGGAGCCCATGAATTGCGTTTTCGTTCATGCGTCCTCCACCCACGAGTTTGGAGCCATGCGTAGTGATTGCTTAGTGCAATTCTCCATTCTCACCCTTTTTTCGGAGCCCATGAATTGCGTTTTCGTTCATGCGTCCTCCACCCACGAGTTTGGAGCCATGCGTAGTGATTGCTTAGTGCAATTCTCCATTCTCACCCTTTTTCGGAGCCCATGAATTGCGTTTTCGTTCATGCGTCCTCCACCCACGAGTTTGGAGCCATGCGTAGTGATTGCTTAGTGCAATTCTCCATTCTCACCCTTTTTTCGGAGCCCATGAATTGCGTTTTCGTTCATGCGTCCTCCACCCACGAGTTTGGAGCCATGCGTAGTGATTGCTTAGTGCAATTCTCCATTCTCACCCTTTTTCGGAGCCCATGAATTGCGTTTTCGTTCATGCGTCCTCCACCCACGAGTTTGGAGCCATGCGTAGTGATTGCTTAGTGCAATTCTCCATTCTCACCCTTTTTTCGGAGCCCATGAATTGCGTTTTCGTTCATGCGTCCTCCAACCACGAGTTTGGAGCCATGCGTAGTGATTGCTTAGTGCAATTCTCCATTCTCACCCTTTTTTCGGAGCCCATGAATTGCGTTTTCGTTCATGCGTCCTCCACCCACGAGTTTGGAGCCATGCGTAGTGATTGCTTAGTGCAATTCTCCATTCTCACCCTTTTTTCGGAGCCCATGAATTGCGTTTTCGTTCATGCGTCCTCCACCCACGAGTTTGGAGCCATGCGTAGTGATTGCTTAGTGCAATTCTCCATTCTCACCCTTTTTTCGGAGCCCATGAATTGCGTTTTCGTTCATGCGTCCTCCACCCACGAGTTTGGAGCCATGCGTAGTGATTGCTTAGTGCAATTCTCCATTCTCACCCTTTTTTCGGAGCCCATGAATTGCGTTTTCGTTCATGCGTCCTCCACCCACGAGTTTGGAGCCATGCGTAGTGATTGCTTAGTGCAATTCTCCATTCTCACCCTTTTTTCGGAGCCCATGAATTGCGTTTTCGTTCATGCGTCCTCCACCCACGAGTTTGGAGCCATGCGTAGTGATTGCTTAGTGCAATTCTCCATTCTCACCCTTTTTCGGAGCCCATGAATTGCGTTTTCGTTCATGCGTCCTCCACCCACGAGTTTGGAGCCATGCGTAGTGATTGCTTAGTGCAATTCTCCATTCTCACCCTTTTTCGGAGCCCATGAATTGCGTTTTCGTTCATGCGTCCTCCACCCACGAGTTTGGAGCCATGCGTAGTGATTGCTTAGTGCAATTCTCCATTCTCACCCTTTTTTCGGAGCCCATGAATTGCGTTTTCGTTCATGCGTCCTCCACCCACGAGTTTGGAGCCATGCGTAGTGATTGCTTAGTGCAATTCTCCATTCTCACCCTTTTTCGGAGCCCATGAATTGCGTTTTCGTTCATGCGTCCTCCACCCACGAGTTTGGAGCCATGCGTAGTGATTGCTTAGTGCAATTCTCCATTCTCACCCTTTTTTCGGAGCCCATGAATTGCGTTTTCGTTCATGCGTCCTCCACCCACGAGTTTGGAGCCATGCGTAGTGATTGCTTAGTGCAATTCTCCATTCTCACCCTTTTTCGGAGCCCATGAATTGCGTTTTCGTTCATGCGTCCTCCACCCACGAGTTTGGAGCCATGCGTAGTGATTGCTTAGTGCAATTCTCCATTCTCACCCTTTTTTCGGAGCCCATGAATTGCGTTTTCGTTCATGCGTCCTCCACCCACGAGTTTGGAGCCATGCGTAGTGATTGCTTAGTGCAATTCTCCATTCTCACCCTTTTTTCGGAGCCCATGAATTGCGTTTTCGTTCATGCGTCCTCCACCCACGAGTTTGGAGCCATGCGTAGTGATTGCTTAGTGCAATTCTCCATTCTCACCCTTTTTCGGAGCCCATGAATTGCGTTTTCGTTCATGCGTCCTCCACCCACGAGTTTGGAGCCATGCGTAGTGATTGCTTAGTGCAATTCTCCATTCTCACCCTTTTTCGGAGCCCATGAATTGCGTTTTCGTTCATGCGTCCTCCACCCACGAGTTTGGAGCCATGCGTAGTGATTGCTTAGTGCAATTCTCCATTCTCACCCTTTTTTCGGAGCCCATGAATTGCGTTTTCGTTCATGCGTCCTCCACCCACGAGTTTGGAGCCATGCGTAGTGATTGCTTAGTGCAATTCTCCATTCTCACCCTTTTTTCGGAGCCCATGAATTGCGTTTTCGTTCATGCGTCCTCCACCCACGAGTTTGGAGCCATGCGTAGTGATTGCTTAGTGCAATTCTCCATTCTCACCCTTTTTTCGGAGCCCATGAATTGCGTTTTCGTTCATGCGTCCTCCACCCACGAGTTTGGAGCCATGCGTAGTGATTGCTTAGTGCAATTCTCCATTCTCACCCTTTTTCGGAGCCCATGAATTGCGTTTTCGTTCATGCGTCCTCCACCACGAGTTTGGAGCCATGCGTAGTGATTGCTTAGTGCAATTCTCCATTCTCACCCTTTTTCGGAGCCCATGAATTGCGTTTTCGTTCATGCGTCCTCCACCCACGAGTTTGGAGCCATGCGTAGTGATTGCTTAGTGCAATTCTCCATTCTCACCCTTTTTTCGGAGCCCATGAATTGCGTTTTCGTTCATGCGTCCTCCACCCACGAGTTTGGAGCCATGCGTAGTGATTGCTTAGTGCAATTCTCCATTCTCACCCTTTTTCGGAGCCCATGAATAGCGTTTTCGTTCATGCGTCCTCCACCCACGAGTTTGGAGCCATGCGTAGTGATTGCTTAGTGCAATTCTCCATTCTCACCCTTTTTTCGGAGCCCATGAATTGCGTTTTCGTTCATGCGTCCTCCACCCACGAGTTTGGAGCCATGCGTAGTGATTGCTTAGTGCAATTCTCCATTCTCACCCTTTTTTCGGAGCCCATGAATTGCGTTTTCGTTCATGCGTCCTCCACCCACGAGTTTGGAGCCATGCGTAGTGATTGCTTAGTGCAATTCTCCATTCTCACCCTTTTTTCGGAGCCCATGAATTGCGTTTTCGTTCATGCGTCCTCCACCCACGAGTTTGGAGCCATGCGTAGTGATTGCTTAGTGCAATTCTCCATTCTCACCCTTTTTCGGAGCCCATGAATTGCGTTTTCGTTCATGCGTCCTCTACCAACGAGTGTGGAGCCATGCTTAGTGCAATTCTCCATTCTCACCCTTTTTTCGGAGCCCATGAATTGCGTTTTCGTTCATGCGTCCTCCACCACGAGTTTGGAGCCATGCGTAGTGATTGCTTAGTGCAATTCTCCATTCTCACCCTTTTTCGGAGCCCATGAATTGCGTTTTCGTTCATGCGTCCTCCACCCACGAGTTTGGAGCCATGCGTAGTGATTGCTTAGTGCAATTCTCCATTCTCACCCTTTTTCGGAGCCCATGAATTGCGTTTTCGTTCATGCGTCCTCCACCACGAGTTTGGAGCCATGCGTAGTGATTGCTTAGTGCAATTCTCCATTCTCACCCTTTTTCGGAGCCCATGAATTGCGTTTTCGTTCATGCGTCCTCCACCCACGAGTTTGGAGCCATGCGTAGTGATTGCTTAGTGCAATTCTCCATTCTCACCCTTTTTTCGGAGCCCATGAATTGCGTTTTCGTTCATGCGTCCTCCACCCACGAGTTTGGAGCCATGCGTAGTGATTGCTTAGTGCAATTCTCCATTCTCACCCTTTTTTCGGAGCCCATGAATTGCGTTTTCGTTCATGCGTCCTCCACCCACGAGTTTGGAGCCATGCGTAGTGATTGCTTAGTGCAATTCTCCATTCTCACCCTTTTTTCGGAGCCCATGAATTGCGTTTTCGTTCATGCGTCCTCCACCCACGAGTTTGGAGCCATGCGTAGTGATTGCTTAGTGCAATTCTCCATTCTCACCCTTTTTCGGAGCCCATGAATTGCGTTTTCGTTCATGCGTCCTCCACCACGAGTTTGGAGCCATGCGTAGTGATTGCTTAGTGCAATTCTCCATTCTCACCCTTTTTTCGGAGCCCATGAATTGCGTTTTCGTTCATGCGTCCTCCACCCACGAGTTTGGAGCCATGCGTAGTGATTGCTTAGTGCAATTCTCCATTCTCACCCTTTTTCGGAGCCCATGAATTGCGTTTTCGTTCATGCGTCCTCCACCCACGAGTTTGGAGCCATGCGTAGTGATTGCTTAGTGCAATTCTCCATTCTCACCCTTTTTCGGAGCCCATGAATTGCGTTTTCGTTCATGCGTCTCCACCCACGAGTTTGGAGCCATGCGTAGTGATTGCTTAGTGCAATTCTCCATTCTCACCCTTTTTCGGAGCCCATGAATTGCGTTTTCGTTCATGCGTCCTCCACCACGAGTTTGGAGCCATGCGTAGTGATTGCTTAGTGCAATTCTCCATTCTCACCCTTTTTCGGAGCCCATGAATTGCGTTTTCGTTCATGCGTCCTCCACCCACGAGTTTGGAGCCATGCGTAGTGATTGCTTAGTGCAATTCTCCATTCTCACCCTTTTTTCGGAGCCCATGAATTGCGTTTTCGTTCATGCGTCCTCCACCCACGAGTTTGGAGCCATGCGTAGTGATTGCTTAGTGCAATTCTCCATTCTCACCCTTTTTCGGAGCCCATGAATTGCGTTTTCGTTCATGCGTCCTCCACCCACGAGTTTGGAGCCATGCGTAGTGATTGCTTAGTGCAATTCTCCATTCTCACCCTTTTTCGGAGCCCATGAATTGCGTTTTCGTTCATGCGTCCTCCACCCACGAGTTTGGAGCCATGCGTAGTGATTGCTTAGTGCAATTCTCCATTCTCACCCTTTTTTCGGAGCCCATGAATTGCGTTTTCGTTCATGCGTCCTCCACCACGAGTTTGGAGCCATGCGTAGTGATTGCTTAGTGCAATTCTCCATTCTCACCCTTTTTTCGGAGCCCATGAATTGCGTTTTCGTTCATGCGTCCTCCACCCACGAGTTTGGAGCCATGCGTAGTGATTGCTTAGTGCAATTCTCCATTCTCACCCTTTTTCGGAGCCCATGAATTGCGTTTTCGTTCATGCGTCCTCCACCACGAGTTTGGAGCCATGCGTAGTGATTGCTTAGTGCAATTCTCCATTCTCACCCTTTTTTCGGAGCCCATGAATTGCGTTTTCGTTCATGCGTCCTCCACCCACGAGTTTGGAGCCATGCGTAGTGATTGCTTAGTGCAATTCTCCATTCTCACCCTTTTTCGGAGCCCATGAATTGCGTTTTCGTTCATGCGTCCTCCACCCACGAGTTTGGAGCCATGCGTAGTGATTGCTTAGTGCAATTCTCCATTCTCACCCTTTTTCGGAGCCCATGAATTGCGTTTTCGTTCATGCGTCCTCCACCCACGAGTTTGGAGCCATGCGTAGTGATTGCTTAGTGCAATTCTCCATTCTCACCCTTTTTTCGGAGCCCATGAATTGCGTTTTCGTTCATGCGTCCTCCACCCACGAGTTTGGAGCCATGCGTAGTGATTGCTTAGTGCAATTCTCCATTCTCACCCTTTTTTCGGAGCCCATGAATTGCGTTTTCGTTCATGCGTCCTCCACCCACGAGTTTGGAGCCATGCGTAGTGATTGCTTAGTGCAATTCTCCATTCTCACCCTTTTTCGGAGCCCATGAATTGCGTTTTCGTTCATGCGTCCTCCACCCACGAGTTTGGAGCCATGCGTAGTGATTGCTTAGTGCAATTCTCCATTCTCACCCTTTTTTCGGAGCCCATGAATTGCGTTTTCGTTCATGCGTCCTCCACCCACGAGTTTGGAGCCATGCGTAGTGATTGCTTAGTGCAATTCTCCATTCTCACCCTTTTTTCGGAGCCCATGAATTGCGTTTTCGTTCATGCGTCCTCCACCCACGAGTTTGGAGCCATGCGTAGTGATTGCTTAGTGCAATTCTCCATTCTCACCCTTTTTCGGAGCCCATGAATTGCGTTTTCGTTCATGCGTCCTCCACCCACGAGTTTGGAGCCATGCGTAGTGATTGCTTAGTGCAATTCTCCATTCTCACCCTTTTTCGGAGCCCATGAATTGCGTTTTCGTTCATGCGTCCTCCACCCACGAGTTTGGAGCCATGCGTAGTGATTGCTTAGTGCAATTCTCCATTCTCAACCCTTTTTCGGAGCCCATGAATTGCGTTTTCGTTCATGCGTCCTCCACCACGAGTTTGGAGCCATGCGTAGTGATTGCTTAGTGCAATTCTCCATTCTCACCCTTTTTCGGAGCCCATGAATTGCGTTTTCGTTCATGCGTCCTCCACCCACGAGTTTGGAGCCATGCGTAGTGATTGCTTAGTGCAATTCTCCATTCTCACCCTTTTTTCGGAGCCCATGAATTGCGTTTTCGTTCATGCGTCCTCCACCCACGAGTTTGGAGCCATGCGTAGTGATTGCTTAGTGCAATTCTCCATTCTCACCCTTTTTTCGGAGCCCATGAATTGCGTTTTCGTTCATGCGTCCTCCACCCACGAGTTTGGAGCCATGCGTAGTGATTGCTTAGTGCAATTCTCCATTCTCACCCTTTTTCGGAGCCCATGAATTGCGTTTTCGTTCATGCGTCCTCCACCCACGAGTTTGGAGCCATGCGTAGTGATTGCTTAGTGCAATTCTCCATTCTCACCCTTTTTCGGAGCCCATGAATTGCGTTTTCGTTCATGCGTCCTCCACCCACGAGTTTGGAGCCATGCGTAGTGATTGCTTAGTGCAATTCTCCATTCTCACCCTTTTTTCGGAGCCCATGAATTGCGTTTTCGTTCATGCGTCCTCCACCCACGAGTTTGGAGCCATGCGTAGTGATTGCTTAGTGCAATTCTCCATTCTCACCCTTTTTCGGAGCCCATGAATTGCGTTTTCGTTCATGCGTCCTCCACCACGAGTTTGGAGCCATGCGTAGTGATTGCTTAGTGCAATTCTCCATTCTCACCCTTTTTTCGGAGCCCATGAATTGCGTTTTCGTTCATGCGTCCTCCACCCACGAGTTTGGAGCCATGCGTAGTGATTGCTTAGTGCAATTCTCCATTCTCACCCTTTTTCGGAGCCCATGAATTGCGTTTTCGTTCATGCGTCCTCCACCCACGAGTTTGGAGCCATGCGTAGTGATTGCTTAGTGCAATTCTCCATTCTCAACCCTTTTTCGGAGCCCATGAATTGCGTTTTCGTTCATGCGTCCTCCACCACGAGTTTGGAGCCATGCGTAGTGATTGCTTAGTGCAATTCTCCATTCTCATCCTTTTTTCGGAGCCCATGAATTGCGTTTTCGTTCATGCGTCCTCCACCCACGAGTTTGGAGCCATGCGTAGTGATTGCTTAGTGCAATTCTCCATTCTCACCCTTTTTTCGGAGCCCACTAATTGCGTTTTCGTTCATGCGTCCTCCACCCACGAGTTTGGAGCCATGCGTAGTGATTGCTTAGTGCAATTCTCCATTCTCACCCTTTATTCGGAGCCCATGAATTGCGTTTTCGTTCATGCGTCCTCCACCCACGAGTTTGGAGCCATGCGTAGTGATTGCTTAGTGCAATTCTCCATTCTCACCCTTTTTTCGGAGCCCATGAATTGCGTTTTCGTTCATGCGTCCTCCACCCACGAGTTTGAGCCATGCGTAGTGATTGCTTAGTGCAATTCTCCATTCTCACCCTTTTTTCGGAGCCCATGAATTGCGTTTTCGTTCATGCGTCTCCACCCACGAGTTTGGAGCCATGCGTAGTGATTGCTTAGTGCAATTCTCCATTCTCAACCCTTTTTCGGAGCCCATGAATTGCGTTTTCGTTCATGCGTCCTCCACCACGAGTTTGGAGCCATGCGTAGTGATTGCTTAGTGCAATTCTCCATTCTCACCCTTTTTCGGAGCCCATGAATTGCGTTTTCGTTCATGCGTCCTCCACCCACGAGTTTGGAGCCATGCGTAGTGATTGCTTAGTGCAATTCTCCATTCTCAACCCTTTTTCGGAGCCCCATGAATTGCGTTTTCGTTCATGCGTCCTCCAACCACGAGTTTGGAGCCATGCGTAGTGATTGCTTCGTGCAATTCTCCATTCTCAACCCTTTTTCGGAGCCCATGAATTGCGTTTTCGTTCATGCGTCCTCCACCCACGAGTTTGGAGCCATGCGTAGTGATTGCTTAGTGCAATTCTCCATTCTCACCCTTTTTTCGGAACCCATGAATTGCGTTTTCGTTCATGCGTCCTCCACCCAAGAGTTTGGAGCCATGCGTAGTGAATGCTTAGTGCAATTCTCCATTCTCATCCGTTTTTTGGATCCCATGAATTGCGTTTTCATTCATGCGTTCTCCACCCACGAGTTTGGAGCCATGCGTAGTGATTGCTTAGTGCAATTCTCCATTCTCAACCCTTTTCGGAGCCCATGAATTGCGTTTTCGTTCATGCGTCCTCCACCCACGAGTTTGAGCCATGCGTAGTGATTGCTTAGTGCAATTCTCCATTCTCATCCTTTTTTCGGAGCCCATGAATTGCGTTTTCGTTCATGCGTCCTCCAACCACGAGTTTGGAGCCATGCGTAGTGATTGCTTAGTGCAATTCTCCATTCTCATCCTTTTTTCGAAGCCCATGAATTGCGTTTTCGTTCATGCGTCCTCCACCACGAGTTTGCAGCCATGCGTAGTGATTGCTTAGTGCAATTCTCCATTCTCAACCCTTTTTCGGAGCCCCATGAATTGCGTTTTCGTTCATGCGTCCTCCAACCACGAGTTTGGAGCCATGCGTAGTGATTGCTTCGTGCAATTCTCCATTCTCACCTTTTTTCGGAGCCCATGAATTGCGTTTTCGTTCATGCGTTCTCCACCCACGAGTTTGGAGCCATGCGTAGTGATTGCTTATTGCAATTCTCCATTCTCAACCCTTTTTAGGAGCCCCTTGAATTGCGTTTTCGTTCATGCGTCCTCCAACCACGAGTTTGGAGCCATGCGTAGTGATTGCTTCGTGCAATTCTCCATTCTCAACCCTTTTTCGGAGCCCATGAATTGCATTTTCGTTCATGCGTCCTCCACCAACGAGTTTGCAGCCATGCGTAGTGAATGCTTAGTGCAATTCTCCATTCTCATCCTTTTTTCGGATCCCATGAATTGCGTTTTCGTTCATGCGTCCTCCACCCACGAGTTTGGAGCCATGCGTAGTGATTGCTTAGTGCAATTCTCCATTCTCACTCTTTTTTCAGAGCCCACTAATTGCGTTTTCTTTCATGCGTCCTCTACCCACGTGTTTGGAGCCATGAGTAGTGATTGCTTAATGCAATTCTCCATTCTCACCCCTCTTTCGGAGCCCATGAATTGCGTTTTCGTGCATGCGTCCTCCACCCACGAGTTTGGAGCCATGCGTAGTGATTGCTTAGTGCAATTCTCCATTCTCACCCTTTTTTCGGAGCCCATGAATTGCGTTTTCGATCATGCGTCCTCCACCCACGAGTTTGCAGCCATGCATAGTGATTGCTTAGTGCAATTCTCCATTCTCACCCTTTTTTCGGAGCCCATGAATTGCGTTTTCGTTCATGCGTCCTCCACCCAAGAGTTTGGAGCCATGCGTAGTGATTGCTTAGTGCAATTCTCCATTCTCACCTGTCATACCCTAATTTCGTCCAGGGACCTTTGCTTGATGACATGCGACCTTTCTTTGGTCCTTGTGAGGTGCTTGGCATCCATCATTGGGCAATTTGTGAAATTCCAGGACATGCCGAAAAACCAAAAAAAATATATTGATGCACAATCCGTAAGTTTCCGTGACACACCGGAAATCAAATGGAAGCATCGTTGCATAATTAAGTGAGGTTCCGTAACATTCCGTAAGTCAAAAGGGGGATGATTATGTAATCCGCAAGGTTCCGTAACATTACGGAAAGAAAACAAGTATCGTTACGAGATTCGTAAGTTTCCGTAACTTTACGAAAAAAGAATCACCAAAAAAGGTAAGGGGGTGAACTTATCAAGATAAGGGTGTAAATAGCAATTCAAATCTAGGCCCTTCTAGAACATTTTGGAAGTTGGGTTGCTTAAGGAGGAAGCAACTGGGCGGCAAGCTCCTCCACGTTTTTGAAAAATGGTTTTCGGGGCTTCCGCGGCTTCCGTAATACTTCCGTAAAATTTCCGAAAACCTTGGGTAAGCATATTCCACTTAACATTGGTGAAAGGGAAGAGAAAAAAGATGAAAATCAAATTCAAAAACAGTTCCGTAAGGCTTTCGTAACTTTTCCGTAAAATACGAAAAGGGGGGTGAACTTAGTAATTCGGGTGCGCTTAGAAATCTTCTTCATTAAGTCTTTGGGCGGCAAGCACCTCCCTTTTTTTCTATAAATAGGGGAGGGGGGAGCTGTTTCAAAATGTTCAGCCCCTTTGGCACTTCTCTCTCTTTCGAATTTGCTTGGAAAAATCGTTTCCGTGAAGAAAATCTAAGCCGAGGCGCTTCCGAAACGCTTCCGTAAGCGATTCTGTGGAAATTCTTCATCGTTCTTCACCGTTCTTCATCCGTTCTTCGTTCGTTCTTCGTTCTTCAACGGGTAAGTTTTCGAATTCGAGACTTTCAATTCATTTCTTGTTTTGTCTACTTTCACTTTACTTTCGTTTACTTTCAGTTTTCTTTTCTTCCGTTTTTGACGTGCTTTAACCGTTTATTTAAGCCGTTTTCTCGTCTAATAAATGATAAAATGAATTTCAACCGATCATTTGTGTTGTAATCTCGTTTAATCACTGTTAAAACGAAATCTAACCGATCGATCGTTCACGCTATAATCTCGGTTAAACCAAAAAAAGGTAAAATAATAATAAAATAATCAAAATATCTTGAAAAATAATAATAAAATAATCAAAATATCTTTGAATAAAATAATAAAAAAAAATCAATCGGACGTTTTTCTTTGGAAGTTTCCTTGAATGAATTGATTAATAACCAAAGTGAAACTAAGACTAAAATCAACTCACAAATCAAGTTTTGTCCGAAAATCACTAAAAACCGTTTTAAGGTCCAACGCCTTAAACGGTCCTCTTTGCTTTTATCGGTTAACATGGACCGTTCAAAAGCATAAAATCAACATGTGACTTTACCGCTTTTGCAAGAATTACGTAGGTCTGAGTTCCTCATTGAGGATACGTAGGAGCAAAAGCCCCGCTTTTGTCGACCACCCCAAGAGATCGTTAATGGTCCAATGCCTTAACGTTTCTCTCCTTTCAAAAAACAAGAGATCGTTAATGGTCCAACGCCTTAACGTTTCTCTCCTTTCAAAATCAAAAGACCGTTTAATGGTCCAACACCTTAAATGACCTTTTGTTCAATAAAAACATATTTTGCAAAAAAAGACAAAAACAACTTAACCAAACACTTTGTTCCGAAAGAACTACGTAGGTCTGATTTTCTCATCCCAATTGAGGAATACGTAGGAGCAAAGGGAAACACCCTTGTCGACCACAAAAAGAGAAAAAATATAAAAAGGGTATAAAGGATATAAGGACATAAAAGGGAACGTAAAAATCAAAGTCATGTTTGCACATTCGATTAAAGGCTGCCGTCCCTTGTGACGGACGTGTGGGGTGCTAATACCTTCCCCGCGCGTAAATACAACTCCCGAACCTTTCACTTAAAAGTTCGTAGATCGCGTCTTTTTCGGTTTTTCTGACGTTTTCCTCAAATAAACGTTGGTGGCGACTCCGCGCGTATTCCTTTCGTGGAACACGCATCCCGCGAGTCACGCGTCGCCCTCCCGCCGAAGGGTAGGTTGCGACAGTTGGCGACTCCACTGGGGACTGTTTTTTAGAGAGTTAGGCCATTTAATCTTGTGCAATGTTTTATCATGACTTTCTCCTTTGTTGGTTTCCCTTTATTTGTCTTATGTTCTTGTGTATATAAACTTTTTGTTGCTTTTAGTGTGTTTTAGAATGTATGCATGAGGTAAATATTTATTCATTTGATGCACACAAACACTAACACTATTTGCACACACTGTGAGTGAAAAAGGGCCCTATACCCGGGTTCATGGGAACATAAGGAGTGGAGGTGAATCTGTGATCATGCTAGGTCTCCGACTTGCTTGATTACAGTGAACCCTCATCTAGAGCTTTTCTCTTTGAAAACTTATTGTTGCTAGTAGTCCCTACTGCTGCAATATGTTCTTCGAAGGGGATGATACCTCTAGAAACCATCAAGAGAGATATGACTACCTTGGGGATTATTGCTAAAAGCCTAGTTAGTTCTCTCCCTTATAGGTCCCTTAAATAGGGGCACGGAGCAAACACGCTGCGTGCCATTTTTCACACTGCCATGCATAAGTATCATATACCCGTTTGCTTATGTTCAGTGAATATTATCATACTATGTACATCCCCGTATTGTACCTTTCGCATGTGCATCATGTGCGGGTTCCGTCTTAATTCCCTCTCTTGGGCAAACCAACGGAGGGTCCGTGTCACCTTCTTAAATACATACGTTGGGCACTTTGCTACCCCAAGACGTTGTATCTAAGAAGGAGACAATTTCCCGAGCTCCCGTATTCATAAATTGCATCCGTGTCATATGCATTCCTTCATGCATTCATCCATTCCACCCATGATAGATGTCGGAGTTTTGATTCGCACTAGATTTTATTTCACTTTAGTAAAACATGGGATCAAGTCAAAAGCCTTCGCTTAAAAAGAGGTTTTATCAAGTCAAAATCAAGAGCTTAGAGGTCACCAGTTTACGAAAGTTGGGGCAATTAATGGGTCAACTTCAACAGCAAGCCTTCCGCAAAGCCTATGGTAAGATTTGGGACCTAGCTAGGGTAGAAGTCTCCATGGAACCGATTGCATCCCTTTCCCAGTATTATGACCAGCCCCTAAGGTGCTTCACATTCGAGGACTTCCAGCTAGTGCTGACTGTGAAAGAGTTTAAAGAAATCCTGGGATGCCCACTGGGCGGAAGGAAGCCATATCTTTTCTCTGGGTTCTATCCCTCCACGACAAGAGTTGCCAAGGTAGTGAAAATCTCAGCACAAGAGTTGAACCAGGTAAAGCAAAACAGAAATGGAGTAGTCGGAGTACCAAGGAAGTGTTTGGAGGAAAGGGCAAAGGCCTTGGAAAATCAAGGCGAATGGGCTTTCTTTTATTGACATCTTGGCGTTTTTGATCTTTGGAGTTGTCCTCTTTCCAAATATGGAAGGGTTAGTGGACCTAGCAGCGATTGACGCTTTCCTCGCCTTTCATCATGGCAAGGAAAGCCCGATCGTCGCCATTTTGGCCATGTATGACACGTTCGACCGGGGATGTGAAAAGAGCAGCGCAAGAATTGTTTGTTGTGCACTGGCTCTCTATGTGTGGCTGGTTTCACACCTTTTTTCTCCAAGAAGGTAGGCCCATCTATCCGCTACAAGGTCACCGCTCGTGCGTCGAAAAGGGAAAGGGTAATTGATTCATTGCACCAAGAGACAACAATGTGGACGGACCGATTTGCTCTTACTTTGAACAGGAGTCAAGAACTTCCCCCATTGCTAGCCAAGGCCAAAGCAGTGGCGGACACCTACTCCGCCCCCGAGGAGATCCACGGACTTCTCAGCTATTGTCAGCATATGATAGACTTAATGGACCATATAATTGGAAACCACTAGGAAGTTTGTATTGTCGCTCAGATCTTGACTAGTTATAACTTTTTGAAAAAAATGAGTTTATCCCACGTTTTTACTCCAAAAATCAGTGCGAATCAAGTCACTCCCACATTTTATCTCTAGCATGCATTGTATGTTGGTCTCGTCCTTTGTCACGGGAAGCCGGAAGGTCCATATCACCTTCTTAATTGTACACATGGGGCACTGCGCCCCCAAATGCGCAAGTAAGAAGAGATAATTTTCCGGGCTCTCGTGTCCGTAAAATGCATTCATATCATGCATCGCATAAGCATCTCTTCATAATATCATAATGAACATATCGTTCCTGCATTTGTCCGTTATCATATTCCAGCCTCACATTTTGCATGAGTCATTGCATCATCATATGCGTTCAACATACTTTTTGTTTGCTCATACATGATCCTTGTATTTTCCTCTACAAAACAAAAACAAAAAAAAAGGGAAGTACGAAAATTCACGCTGCATTCTTAGTTGCATATATTCGGTACCATGAGCCAACCATGTTGGGATCATAAACCCATTTCACTTAAAAACAAAATGATTGAACATGGTACCTAATGCATGTTTAACTAAGAAAGGATGTTTCTTCGGGCATCTCAATTTCATAATTACATTTTCCATGCATAGCTTAAAGTATGCCCGAGTCATTCATCCCTATGAGATGTTGTTGAAGTATTGGCGATCAGAATTGCCATTCCTTGGATTACGGGGTTGAACCAAGCTCATGCTTTTACAAAAAGGTTCATCAAGTCAAGTTGAAATATGGAAGTAACCGTCTTGCAAAATTGGGGCAAAAGATGAATCGAGTCACATCACTGCTTCGTCTACTGCCAAACATATTTAGGATTGTTTATGTCCTTGTTACTTCCAGTTTCACCTTGACAAAGATGTCATGGACCATGTTGAAAATCTAAATTGATTCAACCCCATATCCTGCGTAAAAATTCGCAATACTTCAACTGTACATCATTCGCATACATCCATGCTTTTCATTGGTTGCATTGCTCATTGCATTCTTTCGTTGAAAAATAAAATAAAATAAAATAAAATGAACTTAATCATTGTTATCAAAAAGAAAAGGACACGCTTTACGGCACCCTTACCGAACTCGTGCTAGAGCTAGAGTAATGGGTGAAGCAGAGGAGGTGCAAGAGAAGATGAAGGCCGACATGGAGGCCATGAAAGAGCAAATGGCCACAATGATGGAGGCCATGATGAGCATGAAGAAGATAATGGAAGCCAATGCGGTTATAGTTGCCGCTACTAGCGCTGTCGCTAAGGTGAACCCGATGCTCCCATCTGGCCTCAAGCAAATGAATCATCCAACCTCAAATATGGTAGGCAAAGATTTGGGAAGTACGGATGACCCCATGATGTGCAAATTCAAAACGAGCACGCCTTCCCATCATATGGCTTGCCTCCCAACTATACACCACCCAATGTGGCATACACTCACAATGAAAATCTCAATAACTCCACTCCGATACTCATTGAGAACAAATAACCTCATCAGGCACATATCTCTCAAACCATGGGGGAGACACATGAAATTCCCCACCACAATCTAGCTGACTTCGAGCCTTGGCTCGGATATGCCACTGAAGGGCAAGCAGTTGGTGGTATACCCTTTGAAAACACTTTGGAGGGCCCTCAGTATCACCCACAACTACACCTCTTGCATTCCACGACAAGTAAAAACCCTCATGCTATGGCAGAAATGGGAAAGTTGGATCATCTAGAGGAAAGGCTCAGGGCCATTGAAGGAGGTGAAGATTATGCCTTTGCTAACCTAAAAGAGTTGTTCCTAGAACCCAATATCATCACCCCTCCCAAGTTCAAGGTGCTGGACTTTGACAAGTACAAGGGGACTACTTGTCCCAAGAACCATCTAAAGATGTATTGTCAGAAGATGGGGGAATACGCAAAAGATGAGGAATTGTTGATACATTCCTTCCATGAAAGTCTTACTGGGGTAGCTGTTACCTGGTACACTAACTTGGAACCTTCCCGAGTCCATTCTTGGAAGGACCTAATGGTTGCCTTTGTTAGGCAGTATTAGTACAATTTTGATATGGTTCTGGATAGGATGCAACTACAGAACATTGGCAAAAAGGGGGACGGATCTTTCAAAGAACACGCCCAAAAGGTGGAGGGATCTGGCGGCCCAAGTGGCACCCCCAAAAACAGAGAAAGAGATTATCACAATGATAGTAGACACGTGACCGGTGTTCTACTATGAAAAAAATGGTGGGTTACACACCTTCAAGTTTTACAGATTTGGTCTTCGCCAGCAAAAAGATCGAAGTGGATCCGAAAAGAGGCAAATTTGATCATCCTACTAGGACGACTGAGAAAACTGGGGCAAATGAAGAGGGTGAGAAAGAGGGAGAAACCCATGCTGTGACTGCCATTCCTATACGGTCAAGTTTCCCACCAACCCAACAATGTCATTACTCAGTCAATAACAAACCTCCTCCTTACCCACCACCCAGTTATCCACAAAGGCCATCCCTAAATCAACCACAAAGCCTGTCTACCGCACTTCCAATGACGAAGACCACCTTTAGCACAAACCAAAAAAAAACACCAACAAAAAGGAATTTTGCAGCAAAAAGCCTGTAGGGTTCACCCCAAATTCCGTTGTCATATGCTAAACTTGATCCCATATCTACTCAATAATTCAATGGTAGCCATAACCCCAACCAAGGTTCCTCAACCTCCATTTTTCTGAGGATACGACTCGAATGCAACGTGTGCTTATCGTGGAGGAGCCCTGGGGCATTCCATTGAGCATTGTATGACCCCGAAGCATAAAGTGTGAAGTCTAATTGATACGGGCTGGCTGAAATTTGAGGAGAATCGCTTGTTGAATCATAACATTGACAAGCAACACCATACATGGGGCAATTCTGGAAGCTGTTGTTAGGACTCATCAGGATTTTCAAGTTTATGCCATTATTATAAACCACAGTTACAATGCTAAATGATATGGATAAAATGGACATCCTTGTCCCTCATTCTCTCACAAACGCATGTTTGCTTATTCAACTTTCACCGGAATGTGGGTGCAAGCCATTGGTCTATTTTCTGAAGCGACTTGCGCTCCTGAGTGTTGACTTCCAAGACTGTTCAATCAGAGATTACTCGTCTTGCACGTTGGTGGGGGTGCCGTAAAACAACAAATAAAGCTCAAAACAAATAAGTTTCAAAATAAAAATAAAAAAGGGAGTTCAAAAAGAAAAAAAAAAAAGAAAAAGAGCATTTGATTGACTGTGTTTTCAAGACATTCATGTGACCTCATTATATCATTCCGGAAAGTTTGTCTTTTTAGAGGGAAGTGAGTTATCAAGAATAGGATGTGGGATAAATGGCCTTAGTTACCTTAAGAAAAGGGGGGGTTGAATTAAGATACGAAGATTATTCCCCAATTAAACTTTCACTCTCTCTTTTCGGATTAACAATGCACATAGGGATAACCTTTCCCTTGTGTTCAGGAATCCTCTACAACAAGAGACCCACGGTCTCTTAATCCCTTTTCAGAAATAAGAAGAAGAGAAGAAGAGGTCTCTCGTAAAAGAGGTAGATTGTAAAATGAAGATCAATAAAAAATTCCTTATTGAATATGCAAGTGGTTGACCAAAGAATCTTTTTGAGAGGATAAGACATTTCAGTTCAGAAAAACTCTTGATCTTTCGAGAGGATAAAACTGTTTGGGCAATGAAAACTCTCTTTAAAACATTTGAATGGCCGTTCATAAAACATTTGAATAGATATGTCTCTTGGAAATTATTTTCTGAAAATCCCCTCTGGTAATCAATTACAAGACTTACGTAATCGATTACAGGTTTTAAAAATTTGAATAAAAACATTTTTAACTACTGGTAATTGATTACCAGAGAGCAAATCTCAAATTGAAATGATAGAATTCTTTGGTCAAACCTTTGTTTGTTTCAATTTGGAAACTTCTTCCTAAAGATTCTAAAGAGATCAAACTTGATCATATATCTTGATTTTCTTGGATAAAACTTAGAAGCACTTGATCCTTTAGCATCATCAAGACATCAAAACATCTTGCTTCTACATAGGAGTCATTTGACTTAATCCATCAACTGAAAGATCCTTCAATTATTTCTCGTCCTTGGAAAATTCTTTTTTGCAAGAATCAACTGCTTCTTTCATTCTTCCTCACTACGAGGTTGTGAAAACAAGACAACAATTGGTACCTCTAAGCCCTACACTGGGGCAACGAAAGGCACCATGCAAAAACTTCAAGCGAACCTAGGGGCAGATTAGAAGTTCTCACCCAATAGGTTCCCTCCTACAAGGTCATGACGAAAGGCAACGATTGATACCTCAAAGCCTTACACTGGGGCAATGAGGGGCACCGTGCATGAGCCTCAAGTGAACATAGGGGCCGGTCAAAAGTTCTCACCCATCGATGTTTTTAACAAAAAAAGGGGGACAAACCCTAGGATTTCAATGGATTGATCAAACATCAAACGACTCCATTGCCGTCGCTCCAAAATGGTCAAGTGACTAAATCAAACAGAACACATACTCTGAGGGAGTTCCCGGAGAGATTTGCAAAAAGATAGGATGAGGTTGCATGAGTTATCACCTCTTTCAAAAGGACAGTCAATCTGTGTTTTCCAAAAAAATTAAATCAAAATCAAAATCACAAAATAGGGAAAGAATGTCATGAACGTTGTACAAACTTTCCATCACATTGCATTGTTTCATATGAAGTCTGCATTTACCGCATTTCAAGACAAAGGTTGCATGCATCTGCATCCCTAAAAATCATGTTAACTGCATAGATTTCCTACATCTAATATCCAGTCGTGTGGATTTGGGATGACCGACCCTCTCGATGAGTCGATCTCTTGCTTTCTCATAAGGGTGAACCCTTGGGTACTAGTACCCTTGTCTCCAGAGGACTATACATCCTCGCCTTGAGAGGACTACACGTCCTCACCATCAGAGGGCTGCACACCCTCACCTCCAGAGGACTACACGTCCTCACCTTGAGAGGACTACATGTCCTCACCATCAGAGGGCTGCACGCCCTCACCTCCAGAGGACTACACGTCCTCGCCTTGAGAGGGCTACTCGCCCTCGCCTTGGGTACTAGTTACCCTCATCTTCAGAGGACTACATGTCCTCACCTTCGTAGGGCTACACACCCTCACCTTTAGAGGACCACACGTCCTCACCTTCAGAGGGCTACACGTCCTCGCCATCAGAGGACTACATGTTCCCCATTTTCAAAGGGGGGCATGCCCTCACCTTCAGAGGATTGCACGTCCTTGCCATCATAGGACTACACTCCCTCGCCTTCGAAAGGCGACACGTCCTGAACTTCAGAGGGCTACACGCCCTCGCCTTTAGAGGACTACGTGTCCTCATTTTCAGTGTGCTCCACATCCACACCTTAAGAGAGTTTAAGGTCCTCTGTCCTTAAATGCTTAATCGAGACTTGCACTCCCGGTTAAGGGACCAGTAGTTTCCTTTTAACGGTTCCTGGGCCACCCCCTGATATTGGAGGAGGGCCAACTGTGCAAGCACAACCAGAAAGGGAGGCTATCACACAGCTACTATGCATACCGGGGCAAGATTTCACCCGTGCCGCTGCAAAGAGACGAGTGCGGATCATGCGCACCAACATGACCACTCTTACACAGATATAGATGACGTTGCTATTTAGCAACATTCTGCCCAGCGACCACAATGCCAATCTCCGCCTGCAGATGTATCGGTTGGTCTGTGCCGTCATGACATAGGTAAGTATGCACATGGCTCAATTGATTTCTGATGTCATCTATTGTTTGCAGGGATCACGCCCACAAGACGCCTAGTGGACCCGAAGAAGTCCAACAGGGCCCTGGGGTTTCCAACTCTGGTTACGGGCCTCTATAGTCCTACAGGGTGCCCGTTCCCCCGACAAGGTCACGTCATCATGGCATAGGTAAGTATGCACATCGCTCAACTGATTTCTGATTTCATCTATTGTTTGCAGGGATCGCGCCTGCAAGACACCCAGTGGACCCGAAGAAGTCCAGCAGGGTCTTGGAGTTGTCAAGCTCTAATTACGGGTCTCTGTCCGTTCTAGGGAGTGCCTGTCGCCCCCTACCAATCGAGCTTTCATCAAGAAGTTCTGCGTCTCCAGGCAGGCGCAGGGCGAAACACCACAGCAGCCTGGCGATGGCCGGCAGCGGGCAACAGACGCACCGCCATCACCTCTAGAGTTCACCTCTGCTCATCCACAAAAAGGTTTGAGTATTGCCTACACCACATGGCCGACCAATAGGCGACCAAGTCCAAAGCCAAAGGTAAGAAAAGTACTAGGTCAGTGACCGACAAGTCATAAGGCGTCCAGCTAAAGACGTTAAAGAAGCGCTACTAGGAGGCAACCTAGTACCTTTTGAATCTATGCTTGTTATTTGATCACTTTTTATAGTAGGACGCACCTAGTTGCTCATGATCCTGGGGATTTAAATAAAACAAGCGCAAGCTCGGAAGGTAGTCATACCTCACAAAATATATATATGTATGTTTAGGTAGTGAAAATACCTTAGATATGCATGTATGTAAACAAAAAAATACTTCACAAAATATATATATGTATGTTTAGGTAGAGAGATACCTTAGATGTGCGTGTATGTAAACAAAAAATTACTTCACAAAATATATATTTGTATGTTTAGGTAGAGAGATACCTTAGATGTGCGTGTATGTAGCAAAAAAATACCTCACAAAACATATATATGTATGTTTAGGTGGCAAGATACCTTGGATATGCATGTATATAGCAAAAATACCTCACAAAAATATACACATGTTTAGGTAGCAAAATACCTCATGAAAAAAAAAGGGGAAAAAAAAAACAAACAAGAAAAAGAAATAAACAAATGATAAAAAAGGAAAAGAAAAATAAGTTGTCTAGCTGAAAAACCAACATGCTTTTGAAAAGAGATGACTTCCAACTTTTCTTTGAAGAAAAATTCGCTGATCATAGCTAGTTTTTGAAAAAAAATGTGTGTACACCTGAAGGGTGAATGCT
This sequence comes from Glycine soja, assembly GCF_004193775.1. Classification (NCBI taxonomy): domain Eukaryota; kingdom Viridiplantae; phylum Streptophyta; class Magnoliopsida; order Fabales; family Fabaceae; genus Glycine; species Glycine soja. The sequence goes on from NW_021143992.1 coordinate 23,668, forward strand.
GTGAAATTTTCCCGGACGCCCGAAATGAACTTGGATGAATGCACAAATGGATAAAAGAACATATTTTGGAAACATTGGGTTGACTAAAATAGAGGAAATGAATCCTGAGCCTTAGCATCACATGACCATAAAAATTTGACACTTGAGTGTCCACATAGGTGCATGCATGACCAGTTTTGCATAAAATTTCCAAATCATCATTTTTGCATTTGTGTCATGGAAATAATGTGGGGCATCCCTTTTATCCTTGAGCCAAACCAAACCCTGACATGTATCATGCCTAGCCATTCTACAAGTCTTGAGCCAAAATCCTGACTCACCATAAACCTTGACCCAGGGTGAGAATGTCAATCCTTACCCTCGGAAGCAAAAAAGAAGAGAAGGAAAATTTCCAATCAAAGAAAAAGAGAAGGAAAATTTCCAATCAAAGGAAAAAAGGAAGCAAGGAAATTCCCAATCAAAGAGTGGGAGAAAGAAAAAAGAAAAGAAAGAAAATTCCCAACCAAAGAATGGGAGAAAGTAAAAAAGAAGAAAGCTCCTGGTCAAAGAAACCAGAAGAAATGTGCAGAGAGGTCTTTGGACCGGACAATATCTGAACAATACAGAATTGTCACCAAATGAACAAAAAAAGAAGGAAAGGAAACCACGACCTAAAATGGTCTTCTCCCTTTGATTACCAACCAAAATCCCGTGCGCTAGCGACTTTTTTTTTCTCGCCCCGCACTAAACAAAAAAAAACGGAAAAAGAAAAAGCCAGAAAAATCAAAGGCCAAAAACACACAAAAGCCGAAAAAAAAAACCACCAAAAAAAAAAAAAAAAAACCATTCCCAAGGGAAGCCCTATTGATCCATGATCACGCATGTAATTTTTGATTTGATAGGAAATAATTTGCAAAGTCAAGTCATGACATATCTATGGTCCGGAATTAGGATGAAACACTTACCTGTGCGAGATTGATACACTTTGAGTGATTTTCTTCTATTTTTGTCGAACCCAGTGTTTCCTCTAAATGGTCATTTAGAAACGAAATGCTAACATCCAAGATCTCATTTATGGTTATGGGAGATTTCATCAGCAGACTCTCCTTCCCCGGTAGACGCATTGTTTCTCACTCAAAAAAGCATATGCTGCTCTAAATCAGTTGGAATATTTGTCTCTTTGCTAAAGCATGTTTGCATTTTAGTGGAGAAAACACCGAGACTTTTTCAAGTCTCACAAGTTATCCAGAACTACGTAGGTCTGAGTTCCTCATTGGAGGATACGTAGGAGCAAGACCCTCGCTTTTGTCGACCACACCGCCTTTTGTTGCCATGACTCAAGAGCTGGTAACCCGCGGAGACACCTTACGGTTATCCGCACCTCGTCATTCAGTCACCCCAAGTGTGATTGACGAGCAGAGGCCAATATGGTCATCTGCGCCCTTTCCGGAGATGTCAGCATCTTCCGATGGAGACTTTTCAAGTCTCACAAGTTATCTAGAACTACGTAGGTCTGAGTTCCTCATTGGAGGATACGTAGGAGCAAGAGCCTTGCTTTTGTCGGCCGCCCCATAATCTTTGTCATACTGACCCTGAGGTCATGTGACGTGCACCCTTGTATCATCCAGAGGCGGCGGGCCCGATGATACGCGGAGATACCTTACGGTTATCCGCACCCTTTTGTCATCCAGAGGCGGCGGGCCCGATGACAAGCAGAGACCAAGTTTGGTCATTCTGCACCCTTGTATCATCCAGAGGCGGCGGGCCCGATGATACGTGGAGATACCTTACGGTTATCCGCACCCTTTTGTCATCCAGAGGCGGCGGGCCCGATGACAAGCAGAGACCAAGTTTGGTCATTCTGCACCCTTGTATCATCCAGAGGCGGCGGGCCTGATGATACGCGGAGATACCTTACGGTTATCCGCACCCTTTTGTCATCCAGAGGCGGCGGGCCCGATGACAAGCAGAGACCAAGTTTGGTCATTCTGCACCCTTGTATCATCCAGAGGCGGCGGGCCCGATGATACGCGGAGATACCTTACGGTTATCCGCACCCTTTTGTCATCCAGAGGCGGCGGGCCCGATGACAAGCAGAGACCAAATTTGGTCATTCTGCACCCTTGTATCATCCAGAGGCGGCGGGCCCGATGATACGCGGAGATACCTTACGGTTATCCGCACCCTTTTGTCATCCAGAGGCGGCGGGCCCGATGACAAGCAGAGACCAAGTTTGGTCATTCTGCACCCTTGTATCATCCAGAGGCGGCTGGCCCGATGATACGCGGAGATACCTTACGGTTATCCGCACCCTTTTGTCATCCAGAGGCGGCGGGCCCGATGACAAGCAGAGACCAAGTTTGGTCATTTTGCACCCTTGTATCATCCAGAGGCAGCGGGCCCGATGATACGCGGAGATACCTTACGGTTATCCGCACCCTTTTGTCATCCAGAGGCGGCGGGCCCGATGACAAGCAGAGACCAAGTTTGGTCATTCTGCACCCTTGTATCATCCAGAGGCGGCGGGCCCGATGATACGCGGAGATACCTTACGGTGATCCGCACCCTTTTGTCATCCAGAGGCGGCGGGCCCGATGACAAGCAGAGACCAAGTTTGGTCATTCTGCACCCTTGTATCATCCAGAGGCGGCGGGCCCGATGATACGCGGAGATACCTTACGGTTATCCGCACCCTTTTGTCATCCAGAGGCGGCGGGCCCGATGACAAGCAGAGACCAAGTTTGGTCATTCTGCACCCTTGTATCATCCAGAGGCGGCGGGCCCGATGATACGCGGAGATACCTTACGGTTATCCGCACCCTTTTGTCATCCAGAGGCGGCGGGCCCGATGACAAGCAGAGACCAAGTTTGGTCATTCTGCACCCTTGTATCATCCAGAGGCGGCGGGCCCGATGATACGCGGAGATACCTTACGGTTATCCGCACCCTTTTGTCATCCAGAGGCGGCGGGCCCGATGACAAGCAGAGACCAAGTTTGGTCATTCTGCACCCTTGTATCATCCAGAGGCGGCGGGCCCGATGATACGCGGAAATACCCGAGTGGTTATCCGTATAAACATTCTTTTGCTATCTGTAAGACAGAACGCTTGATAGCATGCAGAGGCTGACATAGTCTTATGCACCTTTTGTTCCTCCGGGAACAACAAGTCATTTACATGCGGAAATTTCATGGTCACCCGCGACTGTCGTCAACCGAGAGGAGCGAAATTAGTGTCATACACTAATTTTCGTCCGGGGACCTTTGCTTGATGACATGCGACCTTTCTTTGGTCCTTGTGAGGTGCTTGGCACCCATCATTAGGCAATTTGTGAAAATCCAAGAACGACAAGTCATGGTCACCCGCGACTCTCGTCAACCGAGAGGAGCGAAATTAGTGTCATACACTAATTTTCGTCCGGGGACCTTTGCTTGATGACATGCGACCTTTCTTTGGTCCTTGTGAGGTGCTTGGCACCCATCATTAGGCAATTTGTGAAAATCCGGGAACAACAAGTCATTTGCATGTGGAGATTTTATGGTCACCCGCGACTCTTGTCAAATCGAGAGGAACGAAATTAGTGTCTTATCTTTACTTTCCTTTTATCTCCAATAAAAGACAAGTAAAGAGGGGCAACTGTCATACCCTAATTTCGTCCAGGGACCTTTGCTTGATGACATGCGACCTTTCTTTGGTCCTTGTGAGGTGCTTGGCATCCATCATTGGGCAATTTGTGAAATTCCAGGACATGCCGAAAAACCAAAAAAAATATATTGATGCACAATCCGTAAGTTTCCGTGACACACCGGAAATCAAATGGAAGCATCGTTGCATAATTAAGTGAGGTTCCGTAACATTCCGTAAGTCAAAAGGGGGATGATTATGTAATCCGCAAGGTTCCGTAACATTACTGAAAGAAAACAAGTATCGTTACGAGATTCGTAAGTTTCCGTAACTTTACGAAAAAAGAATCACCAAAAAAGGTAAGGGGGTGAACTTATCAAGATAGGGGTGTAAATAGCAATTCAAATCTAGGCCCTTCTAGAACATTTTGGAAGTTGGGTTGCTTAAGGAGGAAGCAACTGGGCGGCAAGCTCCTCCACGTTTTTGAAAAATGGTTTTCGGGGCTTCCGCGGCTTCCGTAATACTTCCGTAAAATTTCCGAAAACCTTGGGTAAGCATATTCCACTTAACATTGGTGAAAGGGAAGAGAAAAAAGATGAAAATCAAATTCGAAAACAGTTCCGTAAGGCTTTCGTAACTTTTCCGTAAAATACGAAAAGGGGGGTGAACTTAGTAATTCGGGTGCGCTTAGAAATCTTCTTCATTAAGTCTTTGGGCGGCAAGCACCTCCCTTTTTTTCTATAAATAGGGGAGGGGGGAGCTGTTTCAAAATGTTCAGCCCCTTTGGCACTTCTCTCTCTTTCGAATTTGCTTGGAAAAATCGTTTCCGTGAAGAAAATCTAAGCCGAGGCGCTTCCGAAACGCTTCCGTAAGCGATTCTGTGGAAATTCTTCATCGTTCTTCATCGTTCTTCATCCGTTCTTCGTTCGTTCTTCGTTCTTCAACGGGTAAGTTTTCGAATTCGAGACTTTCAATTCATTTCTTGTTTTGTCTACTTTCACTTTAATTTCGTTTACTTTCAGTTTTCTTTTCTTCCGTTTTTGACGTGCTTTAACCGTTTATTTAAGCCGTTTTCTCGTCTAATAAATGATAAAATGAATTTCAACCGATCATTTGTGTTGTAATCTCGTTTAATCACTGTTAAAACGAAATCTAACCGATCGATCGTTCACGCTATAATCTCGGTTAAACCAAAAAAAGGTAAAATAATAATAAAATAATCAAAATATCTTGAAAAATAATAATAAAATAATCAAAATATCTTTGAATAAAATAATAAAAAAAAATCAATCGGACGTTTTTCTTTGGAAGTTTCCTTGAATGAATTGATTAATAACCAAAGTGAAACTAAGACTAAAATCAACTCACAAATCAAGTTTTGTCCGAAAATCACTAAAAACCGTTTTAAGGTCCAACGCCTTAAACGGTCCTCTTTGCTTTTATCGGTTAACATGGACCGTTCAAAAGCATAAAATCAACATGTGACTTTACCGCTTTTGCAAGAACTACGTAGGTCTGAGTTCCTCATTGAGGATACGTAGGAGCAAAAGCCCCGCTTTTGTCGACCACCCCAAGAGATCGTTAATGGTCCAATGCCTTAACGTTTCTCTCCTTTCAAAAAACAAGAGATCGTTAATGGTCCAACGCCTTAACGTTTCTCTCCTTTCAAAATCAAAAGACCGTTTAATGGTCCAACACCTTAAATGACCTTTTGTTCAATAAAAACATATTTTGCAAAAAAAGACAAAAACAACTTAACCAAACACTTTGTTCCGAAAGAACTACGTAGGTCTGATTTTCTCATCCCAATTGAGGAATACGTAGGAGCAAAGGGAAACACCCTTGTCGACCACAAAAAGAGAAAAAATATAAAAAGGGTATAAAGGATATAAGGACATAAAAGGGAACATAAAAATCAAAGTCATGTTTGCACATTCGATTAAAGGCTGCCGTCCCTTGTGACGGACGTGTGGGGTGCTAATACCTTCCCCGCGCGTAAATACAACTCCCGAACCTTTCACTTAAAAGTTCGTAGATCGCGTCTTTTCCGGTTTTTCTGACGTTTTCCTCAAATAAACGTTGGTGGCGACTCCGCGCGTATTCCTTTCGTGGAACACGCATCCCGCGAGTCACGCGTCGCCCTCCCGCCGAAGGGTAGGTTGCGACATCACCCTTTTTTCTGAGCCCATGAATTGCGTTTTCGTTCATGGGTCCTCCACCCACGGGTTTGGAGCCATGCGTAGTGATTGCTTATTGCAATTCTCCATTCTCAACCCTTTTTAGGTACCCCATGAATTGTGTTTTCGTTCATGCATCCTCCACCAACGAGATTGGAGCCATGCGTAGTGAATGCTTAGTGCAATTCTCCATTCTCAACCCTTTTTCGGAGCCCCATGAATTGCGTTTTCGTTCATGCGTCCTCCAACCACGAGTTTGGAGCCATGCGTAGTGATTGCTTCGTGCAATTCTCCATTCTCAACACTTTTTCGGAGCCCATGAATTGCGTTTTCGTTCATGCGTCCTCCACCCACGAGTTTGGAGCCATGCCTAGTGATTGCTTAGTGCAATTCTCCATTCTCACCCTTTTTCTGAGCCCATGAATTGCGTTTTCGTTCATGGGTCCTCCACCCACGGGTTTGGAGCCATGCGTAGTGATTGCTTATTGCAATTCTCCATTCTCAACCCTTTTTAGGTACCCCATGAATTGTGTTTTCGTTCATGCATCCTCCACCCCCGAGATTGGAGCCATGCGTAGTGAATGCTTAGTGCAATTCCCCATTCTCATCCTTTTTTCGGATCCCATGAATTGCGTTTTCGTTCATGCGTCCTCCAACCACGAGCTTGGAGCCATGCGTAGTGATTGCTTAGTGCAATTCTCCATTCTCATCCCTTTTTCGGAGCCCATGAATTGCGTTTTCATTCATGCGTTCTCCACCCACGAGTTTGGAGCCAGGCGTAGTGAATGCTTAGTGCAATTCTCAATTCTCATCCTTTTTTCGGATCCCATGAATTGGGTTTTCGTTCATGCGTCCTCCAACCACGAGCTTGGAGCCATGCGTAGTGATTGCTTAGTGCAATTCTCCATTCTCATCCCTTTTTCGGAGCCCATGAATTGCGTTTCCATTCATGCGTTCTCCACCCACGAGTTTGGAGCCATGCGTAGTGATTGCTTAGTGCAATTCTCCATTCTTAACCCTTTTTCGGAGCCCCATGAATTGCGTTTTCGTTCATGCGTCCTCCAACCACGAGTTTGGAGCCATGCGTAGTGATTGCTTCGTGCAATTCTCCATTCTCAACCCTTTTTCGGAGCTCATGAATTGCGTTTTCGTTCATGCGTCCTCCACCCACGAGTTTGGAGCCATGCGTAGTGATTGCTTAGTGCAATTCTCCATTCTCACCCTTTTTTCAGAACCTATGAATTGCGTTTTTGTTCATGCGTCCTCCACCCACGAGTTTGGAGCCATGCGTAGTGAATGCTTAGTGCAATTCTCCATTCTCATCCTTTTTTCTGAGCCCATGAATTGCGTTTTCATTCATGGGTCCTCCACCCACGGGTTTGGAGCCATGCGTAGTGATTGCTTACTGCAATTCTCCATTCTCAACCCTTTTTAGGTACCCCATGAATTGTGTTTTCCTTCATGCATCCTCCACCCACGAGATTGGAGCCATGCGTAGTGAATGCTTAGTGCAATTCTCCATTCTCATCCTTTTTTCGGATCCCATGGATTGCGTTTTCGTTCATGCGTCCTCCAACCACGAGTTTGGAGCCATGCGTAGTGATTGGTTAGTGCAATTCTCCATTCTCATCCCTTTTTCGGAGCCCATGAATTGCGTTTTCATTCATGCGTTCTCTACCCACGAGTTTGGAGCCATGCGTAGTGATTGCTTAGTGCAATTCTCCATTCTCACCCTTTTTTCGGAACCCATGAATTGCGTTTTCGTTCATGCATCCTCCACCCACGAGTTTGCAGCCATGCGTAGTGATTGCTTAGTGCAATTCTCCATTCTCACCCTTTTTTCTGAGCCCATGAATTGCGTTTTCGTTCATGGGTCCTCCACCCACGAGTTTGGAGCCATGCGTAGTGATTGCTTAGTGCAATTCTCCATTCTTAACCCTTTTTCGGAGCCCCATGAATTGCGTTTTCGTTCATGCGTCCTCCAACCACGAGTTTGGAGCCATGCGTAGTGATTGCTTCGTGCAATTCTCCATTCTCATCCCTTTTTCGGAGCCCATGAATTGCGTTTTCATTCATGCGTTCTCTACCCACGAGTTTGGAGCCATGCGTAGTGATTGCTTAGTGCAATACCCCATTCTCACCCTTTTTTCGGAACCCATGAATTGCGTTTTCGTTCATGCGTCCTCCACCCACGAGTTTGGAGCCAGGCGTAGTGAATGCTTAGTGCAATTCTCAATTCTCATCCTTTTTTCGGATCCCATGAATTGGGTTTTCGTTCATGCGTCCTCCAACCACGAGCTTGGAGCCATGCGTAGTGATTGCTTAGTGCAATTCTCCATTCTCATCCCTTTTTCGGAGCCCATGAATTGCGTTTCCATTCATGCGTTCTCCACCCACGAGTTTGGAGCCATGCGTAGTGATTGCTTAGTGCAATTCTCCATTCTTAACCCTTTTTCGGAGCCCCATGAATTGCGTTTTCGTTCATGCGTCCTCCAACCACGAGTTTGGAGCCATGCGTAGTGATTGCTTCGTGCAATTCTCCATTCTCAACCCTTTTTCGGAGCTCATGAATTGCGTTTTCGTTCATGCGTCCTCCACCCACGAGTTTGGAGCCATGCGTAGTGATTGCTTAGTGCAATTCTCCATTCTCACCCTTTTTTCAGAACCTATGAATTGCGTTTTTGTTCATGCGTCCTCCACCCACGAGTTTGGAGCCATGCGTAGTGAATGCTTAGTGCAATTCTCCATTCTCATCCTTTTTTCTGAGCCCATGAATTGCGTTTTCATTCATGGGTCCTCCACCCACGGGTTTGGAGCCATGCGTAGTGATTGCTTACTGCAATTCTCCATTCTCAACCCTTTTTAGGTACCCCATGAATTGTGTTTTCCTTCATGCATCCTCCACCCACGAGATTGGAGCCATGCGTAGTGAATGCTTAGTGCAATTCTCCATTCTCATCCTTTTTTCGGATCCCATGGATTGCGTTTTCGTTCATGCGTCCTCCAACCACGAGTTTGGAGCCATGCGTAGTGATTGGTTAGTGCAATTCTCCATTCTCATCCCTTTTTCGGAGCCCATGAATTGCGTTTTCATTCATGCGTTCTCTACCCACGAGTTTGGAGCCATGCGTAGTGATTGCTTAGTGCAATTCTCCATTCTCACCCTTTTTTCGGAACCCATGAATTGCGTTTTCGTTCATGCATCCTCCACCCACGAGTTTGCAGCCATGCGTAGTGATTGCTTAGTGCAATTCTCCATTCTCACCCTTTTTTCTGAGCCCATGAATTGCGTTTTCGTTCATGGGTCCTCCACCCACGAGTTTGGAGCCATGCGTAGTGATTGCTTAGTGCAATTCTCCATTCTTAACCCTTTTTCGGAGCCCCATGAATTGCGTTTTCGTTCATGCGTCCTCCAACCACGAGTTTGGAGCCATGCGTAGTGATTGCTTCGTGCAATTCTCCATTCTCATCCCTTTTTCGGAGCCCATGAATTGCGTTTTCATTCATGCGTTCTCTACCCACGAGTTTGGAGCCATGCGTAGTGATTGCTTAGTGCAATACCCCATTCTCACCCTTTTTTCGGAACCCATGAATTGCGTTTTCGTTCATGCGTCCTCCACCCACGAGTTTGCAGCCTTGCATAGTGAATGCTTAGTGCAATTCTCCATTCTCATCCTTTTTTCGGATCCCATGGATTGCGTTTTCGTTCATGCGTCCTCCAACCACGAGTTTGGAGCCATGCGTAGTGATTGCTTAGTGCAATTCTCCATTCTCATCCCTTTTTCGGAGCCCATGAATTGCGTTTTCATTCATGCGTTCTCTACCCACGAGTTTGGAGCCATGCGTAGTGATTGCTTAGTGCAATTCTCCATTCTCAACCCTTTTTCGGAGCCCCATGAATTGCGTTTTCGTTCATGTGTCCTCCAACCACGAGTTTGGAGCCATGCGTAGTGATTGCTTCGTGCAATTCTCCATTCTCAACCCTTTTTCGGAGCCCATGAATTGCGTTTTCGATCATGCGTCCTCCACCCACGAGTTTGGAGCCATGCCTAGTGATTGCTTAGTGCAATTCTCCATTCTCACCCTTTTTTCAGAGCCCACTAATTGCGTTTTCTTTCATGCGTCCTCTACCCACGTGTTTGGAGCCATGAGTAGTGATTGCTTAATGCAATTCTCCATGCTCACCCCTTTTTCGGAGCCCATGAATTGCGTTTTCGTTCATGCGTCCTCCACCCACGAGTTTGGAGCCATGCGTAGTGATTGCTAAGTGCAATTCTCCATTCTCACCCTTTTTTCGGAGCCCATGAATTGCGTTTTCGTTCATGCGTCCTCCACCCACGAGTATGCAGCCATGCGTAGTGATTGCTTAGTGCAATTCTCCATTCTCACCCTTTTTTCGGAACCCATGAATTGCGTTTTCGTTCATGCATCCTCCACCCACGAGTTTGCAGCCATGCGTAGTGATTGCTTAGTGCAATTCTCCATTCTCACCCTTTTTTCTGAGCCCATGAATTGCGTTTTCGTTCATGGGTCCTCCACCCACGGGTTTGGAGCCATGCGTAGTGATTGCTTATTGCAATTCTCCATTCTCAACCCTTTTTAGGTACCCCATGAATTGTGTTTTCGTTCATGCATCCTCCACCAACGAGATTGGAGCCATGCGTAGTGAATGCTTAGTGCAATTCTCCATTCTCAACCCTTTTTCAGAGCCCATGAATTGCGTTTTCGTTCATGCGTCCTCCACCCACGAGTTTGGAGCCATGCGTAGTGATTTCTTAGTGCAATTCTCCATTCTCACCCTTTTTTCGGAGCCCATGAATTGCGTTTTCATTCATGGGTTCTCTACCCACGAGTTTTGAGCCATGCGTAGTGATTGCTTAGTGCAATTCTCCATTCTCAACCCTTTTTCGGAGCCCCATGAATTGCGTTTTCGTTCATGCGTCCTCCACCCACGAGATTGCAGCCATGCGTAGTGAATGCTTAGTGCAATTCTCCATTCTCATCCTTTTTTCGGAGCCCATGAATTGCGTTTTCGTTCATGCGTCCTCCACCCAAGAGTTTGGAGCCATGCGTAGTGATTGCTTAGGGCAATACCCCATTCTCACCCTTATTTCGGAACCCATGAATTGCGTTTTCGTTCATGTGTCATCCACCCACGAGTTTGCAGCCATGCGTAGTGATTGCTTAGTGCAATTCTCCATTCTCAACCCTTTTTCGGAGCCCCATGAATTGCGTTTTCGTTCATGCGTCCTCCACCCACGAGTTTGGAGCCATGCGTAGTGATTGCTTAGTGCAATTCTCCATTCTCACCCTTTTTTCTGAGCCCATGAATTGCATTTTCGTTCATGGGTCCTCCACCCACGGGTTTGGAGCCATGCGTAGTGATTGCTTACTGCAATTCTCCATTCTCAACCCTTTTTAGGTACCCCATGAATTGTGTTTTCGTTCATGCATCCTCCACCAACGAGATTGGAGCCATGCGTAGTGAATGCTTAGTGCAATTCTCCATTCTCAACCCTTTTTCGGAGCCCATGAATTGCGTTTTCGTTCATGCGTCCTCCACCCACGAGTTTGCAGCCATGCGTAGTGAATGCTTAGTGCAATTCTCCATTCTCATCCTTTTTTCGGATCC